>NC_064261.1:40616671-40919528 GCF_003254725.2 Canis lupus dingo | reverse complement strand
ATATGCAGACCATTTTGAAGGTACAGCTAGAAGGGAAGGGAGTTTAAGTTCTACAGTACTATCTCTGTAAAGTATTTTCTGATGCACAGCGTAGATCCTTTGCTATCATGTGGATGCTGCAAAATCCTGCCCCACTGGCCATAGACATTCGACCAAGAATTGAATGGATGAAAATTAAACTTATTTGAGTTGAAGTGGAGTCAGACAGATGCCATCATATGGTGCTAGTGTAACTTCCAAAGATAATAAAAGTAGAGTTTGGGGAGGAGGCAAGTCACTTTGTAGTTTTGCCTGCTTCAGCTCTTTATATTACATTCTTGGCAGGCAGTGAAATTTCTTAACATCAGACATAAATATTAACTATAAATGGCCCCCAAATATTTCGAGTCACCTTGAATATTTTGGATAATCCAAGCCTCATGATTAACTGCTCCTCTGACACTTCAGTATTGATAATTGAGCATTTTCTTCTACTGACTCAAGAAAGTAACATATAACTTTCAATAACCAAGAAACGTTTATATTTGTATACAGATGGTTCCTGACTCACAATGGTTTGACTTAATAATATTTTTTGACTTTACAGAGGTGTGAAAGCCATACACATTCAGTAGAACCATATTTGGATTTTTGAATTTAGATCTTTTCTTGGGCTAGATATATATACAGTACTCTCTTGTGATGCTGGGCAGTGAGATGCAGCCCCATGGCAAATAACCAATCACTTAACAACCATTCTCTACCATACAGCCATTATGTTTTTTTAACCTCAGTACAGTATTCAATAAATTACATGAGATATTCAATACTTTATTATACAATAGGCTTTGTGTTGGGTAATTTTGCCTAATGGTAGGCAAATGTAAGTGTTCTGAGCACAGTTAAGTAGGTTAGGCTAGGATGTGATGGTCAGTAGGTTAAGTGTATTAAATGCATTTTTAACTTTCGAATATTTTCAACTTACAAATGGGTTTATCAGGGTAACCCAATGGAGTATTTTATGCTTCTGTAAGTAGTAAGCATCTCTGTTCTTTGAAAATTAAGTGTACTAAATATTATTTATTAATGGTTCACTAGTGGAATATCTCATTAGTGGAATATCTCAAAAGAAAATTAAAATATATAAATAAATAAAGCAGGAGAAAGAAGAAAATTACCAAAAACTAAAAAAAAAAAAAAAAAAGAAACACTAAACGTCTCAAATGTGGGAGGGCAATATTCCTTACTTCAAACTCAAGCCAGTTTTTTCTTGAATATACTGTCTGAATCCTAATCACTATTCTCTGTAAAAGTAAAATCACCAAAAATCAATATTCAGGCCTTTTCTAGGCTTTTTCTATCTTCAAAACCTGCATTTGATCTATTTACTTTAAGTGCACTGAAGGGCAATAACTACAATTCAAAATCACCTTAATACCCGCTCTGTCCTTAATCTGGTTCCAATCTGTCTAACTAATGTAATGTATGCCAAACACTTTTTCTCATCCCAAACCAATATTATCACCAACTGTTGCTGATTTATATAGAGGCTCTGAGCCTGGGCTATTAGCTCTGGTAGGAAAATTCAATGTGGAGAAGAAAAAATTCTTTCCTGAGGGTGGGAAGAATAAAAGAAAAGTTAAAATAAAAGAAGCAAAATCTGATGCATCTAATCTGTTGTATGTGATGCATTGCTCATCTGTTCTCTCTTGTTTTATGGACCCTTCATGGAAATAGCAGAAGGATAAAGATCAGATAGTGTTTACAGAGCCCATGGAGAACACTCACTTCCCTGGAAGTCTATTACTAATAGTGCTTTTGTTACCTTATCTGCGAGTACTCAGAAAATCCCAATACTAGGCAATTTTTGGCTTACACAGGACAAAGAGACAGTGTCTAACCTATGAGTGGTTGTATACTTAGAGTTTGTATGTTATGATTACCTCAATTTGAATCTCCAAATAACTACCATATGTTTCCAAAGAAATAAAATGTTCCTGGGGGTACATTACAGAAATCTAGTTAACACAATTCTAAGCTTATTTAACAGTCTTCTATTAACAGGATCTATTTGGGAAAACATATCAGGTCTCGGCCAACCACAGCCTGTGGATCCAATTTAGATTGCTACCTGTTTGTAAATAGTTTTACTGGCCTGCAGCCACACCCCTGTGTTTACATATTGTCCATGGTTGTTTTTGGGTTGAATGGCAAAAACGAGTAGTTGTGACAGAAACCACATGGTCTGCAAAACCATAAATATCTAAGCAGGGGAAAAGTTTGCTGACTTCTAGTTTAGAACCATCCTGGAGAATGGGTTTAGCTGAATTAAGAGAACTCATATCAAGAGAGAGAGCTTTTCCATCCAGCCTTTCTGCTCGTTCCTTCACCCCATCATCAGCATGCATGTTCTGCTATAGGCAACTGTGGCACTGAGATGATGCACTAGAAGGAGATTAGTGACAAGAGAGAATGGAGGGTTCCTAAGCAGCGATAGAAAGTATAGAACTAAGGAGAGGGAGTGAAGAGAAAGTACGTGGGTATCAGAAGGGAACAGTTATCTTTAGCTATCCAAGGAAAGCTGCTTTTCTTACAGAAGGTCAAATAAAGACCCCCCCCTTGCTAGCTCTCTTTTCTCTAATTATCTGTGCTAAGAAATTTTGGATTTTGTCTACTAACTGGCTATCTTTTTAATACATAAAGGAATCTGATTTTCTCATCTAGGCAATAATCTCTTTATGTGAATATACTATATCTTTTACATCTACCATGATATCTGGCATAGGCTAGATAGGCATTTGCTGAGTAAAATAATCAAGGGTGACATCATGATGGATGGATTAGGTACAGAAGCTATATTCATGCAGAGGTACTCAGAGATAAGAAAACACAAGACTTAATTTGTGGAGGCCGAGAAAATTAGGGCCATTCAAGTTTAACATTGGCACAAGTACAGCCTTGTAGCTTCAGCAGCCATCTCAGGCCACTGTGACCAGGCCACTGTGACAAGGTACTGAACTCTACCTTACCCCAGTTATAGAAAAAAACACAAAGCGCGCCCTTATTGGAATAAGGAAGCAAGAGCTTGTGAGACCTCTTTACTGGAGATTCTAACACCCCCACCCTTACTGAAAAACCCCATCTTACCCCTAGACCAGCCCATAAAAACCCAGCTGTAACCCACCTCGGGGTCCAAGTCCCTGCTCCGCTATGTCGGGTATACCTAGACCCAAGCTCGAGCTTGCTAATAAGACCCAGCTGTAACTCACCTCGGGGTCCAAGCCCCTGCTCCACTGTGTCGGGTATACTTGGACCCAAGCTCAAGCTTGTTAATAAACCCTCATGTACTTGCATCGGTGTTGGCTTCGCAATCTTGGGCACAACAAACTGAGTCAGGTGAGTGTTTCTAAAAATTTACTGACTGAAGAACCATTTTTATAAATATTGACATTTTCCTGAATCTCAAGAAGCTGTAATTGGAAAAAATGTATATTTATTAAATATTTTGTTTTTTATCTATTTTTGGAAATTACATTGCAAAAAGGCTAAAATTTTCTTTCTTTTTCTTTCTTTCTTTCTCTTTCTTTTTCTTTCTTTCTGTTTTGTTTTTAAATGTTGGCTCTCCATTGCATAGTTGCTATGCCATCACTCATGATGTTCCCAGTAGTTACGTGCTAAAGAAAAGATATTCTGGCAAACATTCAGTGATGAAAGAAAGCCAGTGAAAAGAGCCAGATAGTAGACAAAGTCCAAAATTTTATAGCATAGACAATTAGAGAAAAGTAGACAAGATCCAAAATCTAAAACCTTATAGCTAGATAACTGGAGAAGAGTGAGCCAGAAATCATGTTCATGTCCTGATCCCTGATGGCTCTTAAGGACGTCAAAGAAATAGCAATAAGAGATTGCAATTTTAGCATCATACTGTGTATTCAGCTAGCTTGCCATAATATGGCCTTAAAAGGAAATTAGAATGTTGACTAATGCAATTTTAACATAGAGCTAAGTACAATAATGGCATAATATTACTGGGAATAACATCATTAAGACATTATCTAATTTAATTTTTATAATCACTATGTGTTAAATTATTAGCCCTGCTGTAAACTAAGTTTATGGATGATTATGTGACTTGACCAAGGTTACACAGCTAGATAGCAAGGAAGCCAAGACTGGAATTCTAGTCCACCTGACATCAGATCTCACATCTACTATCTTATACTTTCCTTCCACGGATAGTCATACATTTATATATGCATATATAAGAGATCCTAACCATATTAGATTCTGGGAAATTTGAAGTAAGTGCAACAGACATGACTTTATAATTTGGTTATCATGGAGTCTTTTATCTGGTCTTGTTGCATCATTAATTAAAGAGTAGTTATTAAGTAACTAATTACACAAACTCATAATGAGCTATAGAAAATGCTACAATGACCAGGGTGTGTGGGGGTGGTCACAGGGAGATCTTAGCACTGTGAAAACAGAGAAGTTTCCTTTCCTGAGAGTATTCCAGGAAGAAGGGAGATATCTGCAGAGGGCCTGATGCTCAAGAGAACATCTCTTCTAGGAACTGAACAAAGACCAGTGTAGCTTGGCATGTAGAGTCTGAGGGGTAATGTGCTTTCCAGGTCTGAAAACCAATACAGATATTCAGGTCTTTCTCAACCATGTTAAGGATCATGCTTTTGTTCTCAGAATAGAGGTAAATCACTGAATCATTTTAGGCAAGGAAATGACATTGTTCTGTTCTTATATTTAAAAGACTGGCTGGGCTGAAGAATGGGGAATGGATTGAAATACTAATGTGAATTAGGGTGGTGGCTGTGGAGGTGGAGACAATCTGAGAGTCCTCAAAAAGTAAATGTGAGAGAATCTAGAACCGGGCCAGAGATGGAGGGGTAGAGATGTCTAGGATGATGCCTTAGCATGCACTCATCTCGTCTCTACTTATAACTATTTCCTCTACCCTACAGACCCTCTCAGTTTTTCTCTGGGAAACTTATGGTGAATTGATGCATATGGTTTCTTGTATACACATATGACTATATGACCACCTAACTCATTCTGTTGCTCAATAAACTCTTCTGTGTTAAGAGCATATGGGAAGGTATGGTGGGTAAGGGAAAACCAGTTGGGCACCACTAGTCAGTAGCCTTCTAATATCATTTCTCCAAGAAAGATACACTCACTGATAATACATGTTCCACTGCTATGTTTTCTTGATTCATGTTTTAGAGAATTAAAAAAAAAGACTTTGTTTTTGTTTGTTTATCACAGTAAAATAACAGGAAAATTAGCAGTGTCCTGATTAACATTTAAATGTTTTATGTGAAATTTCAGAAGTGTTCTCCATGAAATTCAATATAATTAAGCATTAGCAAAAGAGAACAACCAAAGCCTGTTGCTACTGGAAACTGGTTACTGTATTTGTTCATGAGATTTTCTCTAATTTTTAGTAGAGAAGCTCTTAAGGGTAAAATAAATTCAATTAAAAAATTAGCAATTTTTTTCAAATTCATTTTGAAAAATAACATGTTATCTTTACCTAATTGATTGGACCCATGCATATTTAAGAATAAGATGTCAAGTCTCAGAGAACCATATTCCACTCATAAATAAGAAAGAGGGAAAAATGCCAATTACTTGTAAATATCTAATTGTAAAGCAAATTCCCCCATATCAATAAGGGAAAGATATTGCAAGAGCACTGTAAACCTTTGCCTCCATGGTATCTTGAAAATTCATCCAGCTTAGAAAAAAATGTCATCCTGGACAATCTACTTTTCAAAATGCACAAGAAGTCCCCTGAAATTATCAGAAAACTTAAAAAGCCACATCTGTAAAATCTGACAGCTTTAACTTAAAATGATTAATTAATGCTGTTTAGCTATTGTGCTATAAAAATGCATGTGTATGACTAGAAATCAAAATTAATTTCATTCCCTAATAATTCTGACATTGTTTCTTGAAAACATCTTTTTACTACATCTAGCTTTACACATTTCAAAGTCAGAGCTTACTTAAAATGATGCACTAGAATTGTCTCATATTTATTGATCCATCTATGATAAGGTTGTGATAAATATTTAATGATGGAGAAAGGTAGAGGAGAAGGGAAGAGAGTTGGAGGGAGGAAGTACCAAGGGAGTAAAGAAGAGGGTAAAAGGGAAGGGGACATGGAGGAGAGAAAGGGTAGAGAAGAGAAAGTAAAGAAGGAGGAAAGTAGAATCCATGGAAGGAAGACGAGAAAGACATCACTGGAAAAGTATCAGTCAAAGGTTAGATTAACTAACCACAGTAAGACTATACTGAGTTTCTACTCCTTGGTATCGTAAGTAGGAAACCACTATAATGAGGTACTTTTAATATTAATAGTAATAAATCAAAACAAATCAATCAAATCTTGAATGAACTAGGTGGTTACAATGGCCCAATGCTCTAGTGCAAGATTAATAATTAATTAATTAATAAGGAAGTTCACAATGCTCAGCAGATGTCTCTAAGAGTCTCTAGCATGGCCATCAGCTTGGCTTGCCAGACCCTCCCTGGCCAGATTGTCCCAGCTGTTTTTGTGCTTGCTCTTTAAATCAGGGACTTTGGCAAATTCTTTAAAAGTACACCTAGCTTTCACTTAGAAATGACAAATAACTTACTAACCACTAAAGGAAGGAAAGATGACTTAATCAGATAGAATAAAACCATTAAGTGTGGGGATAACTGTATTTTCCAGGAAAGAATCAACAAACTTAAATGTTCTAGCATTGACCCACAGAGAGATTTTATGCATTTATTATTGTCACAGCTAAACATTTACCATAAAATACATCTAAGCATGCCTGCTACATGTATGAAACTACTATTTTATATTCTTAGAAAGTCTTGTGTTTATAGAGAAAAAGGACACATATAGACATATACGTTAACAGATTGACAAATAGCCTTTTAAACTATTTTTTTAAACTACTATTTTTAAACTGCATGTATCAAGGGGTGTGTGTGCATTCTCCTGACATTCTCATATTGATTTGTGTTGGTTTAGTTGCTATTTTGTGAGGACTCAAGTCATTTTTACTTGTGTACATCCAGTTTCGTCAACTATTTTGTTTTCAAAGAAAATTCATTCCAATGTCTCCTATTTGTTTTTATATCTCCAAGCAGCTCTGTGTTTGGCAGACCTGAAATCAATGCCCTGGACTAACTGACAATTTTTCTTACTCAGAAAGGCAGCATGAGAGAACTGGCAGGCATGATTTTGAGTGGATTTCATGGTTTTAGAAAAAATAGAGCCACTGTTCTCTTTGTCAATGATTCTGCCCCACTGTTAGAAATAAATCTAAAAAAAAAAAAAAAAAAGAAAGAAAGAAATCTAAATGGCTTTGTAAAATTTGTTCTGAAGTTTCTTTAGTTCAGTTTGCACTGAGCATCAATTACATACCAGGCAAAGATAAAAGCAGGTGTATACGCTGATGCAAAGCTGTTTGCTTTTTATGCATTTATTTATCTACACTTCTCTAATTTTCTTTTAGGTATCTATTGCTCCTCACTATAATTATATGCCTCTAGAGAAGTTAAATCCCTCAATACTGCCAGAAGTAGGCTTGAAAAGTATAAAAGTTATACTCTATAAATATTGTTTGGATCAAGAATGCAAACTTAATTATATCAGTTCTTGATACACTCCTATTAACAAGCTTGGTTCTGGAATGGGCCTGTGATCCAATCTAAGTTGATGGTGTATGAGGGAATATTTCCAAAGGTTTCTAGGAAAAAATGTTCCCTCGCATGTAAGAGAAGTCACTGGGAAGCTACATCTCTTCTCCTTCAGATATCATGGCAACATATGGCTGTTAAATCTGGAACCGTATAGTCATAGAGAAGCCAGCAAATGAAAGAAATACAGAAGAGTCAAAACAATCAGAAAAAAAAAAAATGATGCAGATGCTAAGTCTTGAATTCTGGGTAGTAGGATAATTTGGGTAGCATTTTAAATTACTTGCACCAAAATTATCCCTCTAAATCCATTTATGTCATCTCATTTCTTCCTGTCAAATATAAGAAATAGACATCATTCCTATATTATAGATATAAACTTAGCTAACAAGTATTGAGCATCAGAGACTGTGCTAAATGTTTTCTTTTTTTAAGATTATTTCATTTCATTCTCAATCATCTGATGTTGTATCTCATCATTTTAAGGATCATGAAATTGATGTAGGGTACATAATTCTTCACAGTAAGGCAACTAATACATAAAGAGGTACAGATCTGACAAACCTCAGCACTAGGTTTCCTTCTGCAATATCATTTTGTTGAGTACAGGTATTTTTAACCTGCTTTTACTGTTGTCCTTGCTCTTTTCTATGGGAAGCAAAATAGGGAAATGAAAAAAAAAAAAAAGCTGTAGAGGAAAAGTAGACTAAAGTAGAAATCAACGGCATGCTTTCACTTTAGTTTGGTGCTTCCTCCTCCTTGCCCCAGACAAGGACCTTATGAGCTATTAAAAAAAAAAAAAAAGAAGAGGTAGGGAATGGCACTGAAATCAGAGAGATGATTTCTTATTTAGCTGTGGCTGCCTGTCCAGAGACTACTTATTTCTATAGCAACAAAGTCTTGAATAGACACACTACGTAATGCCAACACCTGTGGCAAAGCCACAGGCTGGATAAAAAATAAAACCACTGAATTTGAGTAAGTCCATCATACCATATCTCGGAAACTGAACAACCAGTTGAATGCAGTTAACTATGAAATGGAGTTTGCTGACCTCTATTCTCAAGGAAGAGGCATGTATTGATCAAGCTGACTCATGTCTGAGGCTCTCTTCCTCCTGAGAGAAAGCTCCTTGGAAACCAGTCCATAATATGCAGCCTTGATTTTGCTCTGACTCCCATTTTAACTTGTCTTCCTGGTCCTTTCTTTTAACTAGTCCCTTCCTGTCTTTAGACTCTTGCTTTGACTAGTGTTTCCCTTGGTTTATACAAACAAGCTATTTCTTTAACAAGCTAAAGGAATATACATTTTCCCTCTTATACTGTCTATTGTTAACAAAGGGAGAAGTATGTAAGAATCAATATAAAAGACTAACAATCCCTCCAAAACGTCTGTTGGTTAGTAAACATGTCATTTCTTTCCCTTTTAACTATAACCATTTTGAGGACAGGAACTATAGAGGCTTTTTGTTGTTATTTCACAAGGTTTATAATAAAATTCAAAGCAATGAATGAATGGGTTTTAAAGTATTTAGTGATTTCTCATTGAATGAAATAAATAGGATGAATTTATTAATTATTGGCGGACTACATTTTTCACCTTAAGAATATTAACTCGGGGATGCCTGGGTGGCTTAGTGGTTGAGCATCTGCCTTTGGCTCACAGTGTGATCCTGGAGTCCTGGGATCAAGTCCCACATCGGGTTCCCCGCAGGGAGCCTGCTTCTCCCTCTGCCTGTGTTTTTGCTTCTCTCTCTCTCTCTCTCTCTCTCTGTGTGTCTCTCATGAATGGATAAATAAAATCTTAAAAAATAAATAAATAAAATTTAAAAAAATAATATTAAGCATAGTAGATACAACAATGGATAGGGAAGAGATATCATTAGTTTATTTTTTCATCCATTAATTAAGCAAACATTTATTGCCTGCTGTGTGTCTAACTACACAAGGCTCTAGGGCTATATATGGTAAAAGGGGTGATCTTTACCTTCAGGTATTTAGATTCAAAGAAGTAATTAAAAATTGCAAAATAGTGTGATACGTGAAAGGCAAATAGCACTATGTGTCAACTTCAAAGGTAACCACTCACTTTTACCTCTGAAGCATATTATATCCCCAAGAGTTCTGACAACAGGGGAAGAGATAACCTACATCTCAAATGATGATATCTCTTGTGGCCATTCATTGCTGTGAGCCTCAGAAAGTGATGTATTTTCCTAATTAAAATTCACTTTCAAAATGATTATGACCTAGAGAAAATATGAAAATAAATGAAAGGTATTACTGCTGACAATAATGTGGCATTTTGCTTTGCTAGAACTAGAACATTTATTCTTGTCAAATAAAATCTCATTCATCTTCTGAAGTTTTCTCCTATGAAATGATGAATATGTTCCTGTGAAGCTTATGGAATTAATATCTTTCAAAATTACCAATTTGCTTAAGTTCATCTCCAGTTGGGTTTGGCAACAAATTTGTCATCAAGTTTCCTGTCAGATTCATTCACAGAAGCAAGAGGCTGCACACTCACCTACTTGCTACTACCTATTCAAAATACCTTCCTTTCCTCCCTCCATAGATAATAAGCATCAAAAGAGAGATGAGAGCCCAGAGCTACATGCAAACAAAATTCTCTTCTTAATGCCACACACTACCTTCCAGCATAGTCAGTGAAGAATAGATGCCTTAATTCATTCTTTTGGTTGAAAGTAAGAAGTTACTTATGATACAATGGGAAATGGGAGAGTGCTATAAGGTAATTTTGTCAGGAAAAAAGAAAAGAGAATTTCATAAGAATAAAAGAGGACTCTGAACACCAAGCTTCTGGTGGGAGAAAGACACCAGGGGCCAAGGTGAGTCTACTTGTTCCCTTGCTCACGGGCCAAATGGTGTTTCTATCATGTCACCTCTGCCTCTATCTTCATCTTTTTCCAGTCTCTTCTCTCTGTTAACTGTGATTTAATTAACTAATTAATTTGCTATTCTATTTTATGGATCCTTTTTAATCCCATGGTTTCTGCTCACACATAGTTTTTCTCAAAATTCCTGATTGAACATAATCCATCACAGCCTCTTGACATCTCCATCAACACATTTCTTGAGTTTCTACTAAATTATGTGTGTAAATGTGTGTTCAGTGGCTTGGGTCAGTGGGCCTGCCCAGGAGTCTGAGGAATGTGGAGCCAAATAGTAACAAACATGGTTGCATAAGGGTTGCCCTTTCAACAGGAGCTTTGGAATGACTTTCCATTACAAAAGCTGTGCAAGTGTCAGACAATATTTTTGATGTGTTTATGACAGAGATAATAAAACATCTTCTCTCCCATGTCTTCCCAAACCAACTTAAACTAGGTTTCTATACCTGAAAGACAACAAGAAGAGCCTTTCCTTAGAGATGTTCCAAGTCTAGATGAGAGGGTTTCATTTTGGGGCATTTCTTATATCTTACCTAAATATAACCAACCCTAAGACTATGATTTTAAAATGTCTAGTGGTGTCTCAACTCAAGGTTAAAATATGCTTCTGTCTCACCTTTAGTCAAACCTTTGCCAGCTAACATTTATGAAATGAAGGACAGTCAAGTTAAGGATGTCATTTCTAAAGGGACACAACATGGGCTTGAATCCCAATTCCACACTTTCTTGGTGAATGAGCTTGGCAAAATTAATTTCTGTAAGATTTAATTTCCCAAACTAACATTTCTGAAATGGGTACAATAATAGTACTTACCTCAAAAGTTTATTTGAGTACTAACTACAATAATCCATACAGTCAGAATAGAGCTGAAAAATAATTTTCATTGGCTATGGTTATTATTATAGCCGGGTTCCTGCTATATGCTCTACTTCTATAATTGTACTTTAATCATCATAATTTCTCTACTGGGAAAGTGCTATTGCCTGCTTTTGACAGAGAAGGTGGTAGATCTGGGACTGGAATTAAATTTTTCGCAGGAATTTCCAGTCCAGTGATTTGTAATTTTATAAAAGCTTCTGCTCAAAATCCAGATTAGGGTTTAAATTATGATCCCACACTAGAGAGGAAAAGGGAACGAGTTTTGGAATGGGCAAATGACTTTTTAAAGTTTCAAAATTATATTCCCACAGTGGTATTAACACTTGACAACCATAATGCTCTACAACCTTAAAGCCCCACTTAATTCAACATATGAGGAGTAATGGCAATGCATAGGCAGCCACAATACAAGAGTCTTCGAGTGCGTAAAAAGCATCTGTTTTCCCATAATGTCTCAATGAATCATTATGACAAACAGAAATAAAGCCAATGCATCTCACTGTATAGCTGATGCTGCTTTTCTGCTCACAAGGCACAGAAGTTAATTATTATGAACAGATGTGCTTAGATTGGACAAGAATTTATACTCCATGAAATTCAGTATGGATTAAAACAACACAATATGTTTGAGATATTTGTATTGGTGGTTGTTGAGAGAGATGTACAGCTCACCATCCCACAGGATTCATGTGAATGCCCTTGAGGACTTAATTTTCCCATTGCCAACATCTTCACGTACATTTCACTCCCCAAGAATCCACTTTGTACATTGCCCCATTGCCTCACTCTTATGGTACCTCATGATTGGTTGGCTCAGCTACTGACATGACAGACTGATGAAGCTAGTCACAGGTATCTTCTTCATCTGGGAAAGTTAATTTTATTCTGTATCATGTGAAGGCTCTCTCACCCCTTCTGGAGGAGGTGATCAGATAAAAATAAATATGTATATATATTTTTTAATGTAGGCTCCAAGCCCCATGTGGAGCCCAACATGGGCTCAAACTCACAACTCTGAGATCAAACCTGAGTTGAGATCAAGAATTGGATGTGCAACTGGCTAAGCCATCCAGGGGCCCCCTGCTTTTTTTGCCCCACAACATTTCTATAATGACTCAGAATGTGTATGTATGACATTTATATACAATGCACAAGGCATACAAAAATCAATCATTAATTAATTCATGCAAAAGAGTCTTAGTATACTTAATATATAAAGAACCCATATTACTAATTAGCAAAAAATCAAACAATCTGATTTAAAAATGGGCAGAAGGTCTTCAATAGATATTTTTTTTAAAAGAAAACATTCACATGACCAACAGGTACCTGAGAAGATGTTCAACATCACTCATCATCAGGGAAATGCAAATCAAAAGGTCAATGAGGTATCTCCTCATGCCTATTAGAATGGCCAAAATCAACAACACAAGAAACTACAGGTGAGGTTCAGGATATTGAGAAATGGGAACTCTTCTGTGCATGGTGGGAATATAAATTGCTACAGTCACTATACAAAATAGGATGGAAGTCCTCAAAACACTACAAGTAAGACCACATGATACACTATTTCAACTTCTGGGTACTTATTTGAAGAAAATGAAAAACTAACTCTAAAACAGATATGCGCCTACATGTTCATTACAGTATTATTTACAATAGCCAAGATGTGGAAACAACCTAAATGTCCACCGACAAAAGAATGAATATGCAATAGACACACAGACACACGCAAAATATTATTCTCCCATAAAAAAAGAATGAAATCTTGCCATTTACAATGTGTATGAGCCTTGAAGGCACTATGTTAAATAAGCAAGAAAAAGGCAAACAGCATATGATCTCACTTATATGTGGGATCTAAAAAACAAAAACTAAACTCATAGATACACAGGATAGACTAGTCTTTGCCAGAGGCGAGGAGTAGGGTGGGTAAAGGAAGTCAAAAGATACAAACTTCCAGTTATAGAGTAAGTAAGTCATAAGGATACAGTAGACAGTATTGCAACCATACTTAATAATATTGTGTATCACACATTTGACAGTTGCTAAGAGTAAACCTTAAAAGTTCTCATTATACATAAAATTAATTCTGTAATTTTGTAGTGATGGTTGTTAACTAGACTTATTGTGGTGATCACTTCACAGTATGTATAAATTTGGAATCATTATGTTGTATGCCTGAAACTAGCATGATGTTGTATGTCAATTATACCTCAATTAACAAAATAAAATAAAAAATACTTATTTTAGATTTACCCTTCTCAGTTAATCACTATTCAATTTGGGGTTACTCAAAGACAGATAAGAAATTTTCTTGTTCTACACTGCAGAATTTAGCCTTCAAGTGATACAATGCTCTATAGTATATTTTCAGTGCTAATATGGAAAGAATATTTCTCACAAAGTTAATGAAGAACATAACAATACTGAAAAATTCTATAATTTGAGGGTTAAATATAGACTAACTTCTTTGTGAGAACTTTATGTAATTGACCTCATCTAATCTCATAGCTATTTTATGGCATAAGTATTGTCATTTTAAAGATGAGAAAATTGAATCTTAAAAGAAATTAAGTAATTTGTCTAAGTCACATGTAAGTTTAAAGTCAGAGAACCTTAAAAATTAAAGTCAGAGAGCCTAGATTAATGCATAAATGCATTTTGTTGTGCTTCTCTGAGAAGCTAGAGAAGGGGAGGAATAATTCTCTCTTGGAAGTTTGGAAGGCTTGATGGAAAAAGTGCCATCTGACCTGGGCTTTGAGGTTAAGTAGTATTTTATCAGGCAAAGAATGGAAAGAGCATTCAAGGTAAAGGAAATGCTGTCACAAAGATAAGAGCAGAGAATAATTAATGAATCTGCACTAATCTGGACACACTTCTTCCAGTCTACTTTTGTGAGCATTTTTTACGTACATATAATAAAACTCATTCTTTTTTTTTAAGATTTTATTTATTAGAGACAGAGAGAGAGAAGTGCACAAGCAGGGAGGAGGGGCAGAGTGAAAGAGAGAAGCATACTCTCTGCTGAGCAGGGAGCCTGATTTGGGGCTCCATCCCAGGACCCTTAAATTTATGACCTGATCCAAGGGCAGACGCTTAACTGACTGAGCTACCCAGGTGTCTCTAAAACTCATTCTTATTTAGAGATGAAAGCATGGTTCAGGCATTTGATACAAAGTGACAATCCCAACACTATTCCACATATTATAGTCAATTTCTACATGGTCCAAATACAGAGATTAACTCAAAATTAATAAGGCTTTACGAAGAGAAAATTCTACATTAAATGTCATTTCCTTTTTTTTTTTTAAAGATTTTATTTATTTATTCATGAGAGAGACACACAGAGAGAGAGAGAGAGGCAGAGACACAGGCAGAGGGAGAAGCAGGCTCCACGCAGAGAGCCTGATGTGGGACTCGATCCAGGGTCTCCAGGATCATGCCCTGGGTTGCAGGCGGCACTAAACCGCTGCGCCACCGGGGCTGCCCTTAAATGTCATTTCCTTAATCAAAGACCAATAAATCTTACTGAAGGTGTGTGATTTCAAAGTAGTTGTACTTCCTAATAAACTTGAATGATTCTTTACAGAAAAAGGAAACATTTTTTCTTGGTATAGGTATGGTACAGTAGCCTAAAAATATTTGACAGTGCTGTGCTATGCAGCAAAATATGTTTATCTATATATATATGGAAAAATATATATGGAAAAAATAGGCTATATGAACTGGGTTACAAAGTGATATGATAATGATATATTTATACTTGGGTCAGACCATATGCTTAATATGGATATTATGACAAGAAATAAAACAAACAAAAGTGTATATTGGAGTATCTATAACTTAGGAATTGTATTCAGCTGTAATAACAAATCCAACTCTAGTGGTTTAAACACATTAAATTAGCTTCCAATTTTATCCACTCTTATAAATAAACTCAGTGACAAGTGGCCACAGGCTGATAGAACAGTTCCCCTAGGCTCTTCCTGTCTTTCTGTTCATGAATCATTGGTATCTGCCCTCTGTCCTCAAGGCCAGAAGATGGTGGCTACAGCACCAAAGGTCTCATCCACCAGCCAGGTAAGAGCAAGCCAAGGGGACAGCCAAGTCAGCTCCACTTAGGGATATTTTCTAGAAGCCCTACTCAATAATTCCTACTTGTAATTCACTTGCTGCCTCTAGCTTTGAGGAAACCTGGAAAATAATAATAATGATAACAATAATAAATTATATATTTTGATTATTTTTAATTTATTATTTTACTAAATAATAATTTATTAGTAATGCTTATTATTATTATTATTATTTTAAACCTGAGTACTTCTAAAAAGCCACATTTCTGTCAATAAGAAAAAGATGAAAGTGACAATTGTGCAGGCAACAAGAAGTTTCCACCATTGTATCTGATATGAAAAATCCAAACTGCTAGATAAGTTGAGAAAAGAGCAGCAAGAGCAGTGATGGATCTTTGCAGTGCTTCACTTTCTGTCAGATGTTTCTGCAGGCCACACAGTCTTGAACATGAAATAATTAAAGAGCAAAAACCCAGATTAAAGGGGCTGGGGCGTGTAGATCCTGAGAGATAGAAATCCCTGTGGGATTCCCAGTAAGAAGTAGCTTTCTGCCAAAAGCATTCTAAACCGCTCCTCTGTGGCCATGGCAGGCAGAGTGACAGGCGAACACAGACACATTATCCTCAGGTGAGAGTTAGAGCTGTAGGTAGCATCATGCAACCAACACTCATTACTGTGTGGAGAAGGGAGTCAGTAGTCTCCAGAGCACACTAAAGGCAAGAAAAACTGTCCACAGAAACAAAGAGAGAAACATCCATTGTTGAAGCTTTGAACAAGTCCACTGTGAATAAGTGCTCTGAGTAAGAGAAAAGCAAGACTAGCATCCCTCTGTAGATGGTAGTAAGAACCTGAAGCTGGAGGTGAACATCGTGGGGAAAGGTCACATGCAATAAGCCTGGGAGACATGACCACGTCTGAGACAAAAAGAGGATAGAACAGAACAAACATGTAGCACATTATTACCAGAACCTTAGCGAGGACGAGCTGGCTCTCAGGACCCACTATGTGTCCTTTATAGAAACATATACATGAAGTTTAGTCACTTTAATAGATTGATTGATTGACTGATGATTGATTTGGTCTCCAAAATGCCCCAACTTTAAAAACACTCTGATTTTTCATAGGATTATGGAGAGTATAAAGAGATACTTGTAGGAGGTATTACACTAAAATAGAGTAAGATTTTAGGGTGAGAAACAATAAGAGGGCAACTTGCATTACAAAACTCTGTGTAATGAGTCTTGTTTCCAGATATACTATACATTACACCTTCCATATTTGATGCAATTCAATCCTCATAATATGCTTTGAGAGAAACTACTCCCATTCTACAGTTGGGAAAACTGCAGAACAAGGAAGTTAGAAGTTAAAATCAAGGTTACACAGCTATTAGATATACAGAAACAATTCAAACTCAGATAATTAAGATTTCAAATCTCGTGCTGTTTCTGTTGGAAAGGAGCAGGACTCCCCAACATTGTTGTTCAATGTATATTGCTTCCATCTTCTGCTGTCAATACCCTGCTTTTTCCTTGGAGGGGAAAGTTTTGCCTTTGTGGTCAGTAGATGACGGGTTCAGTTCTAGACTATAGCAATAAAGTGAGTATCACAATATAGTGAATCATTTTTTTTTGGTTTCACAGTGCACATAAAAGTTATTATACTATACCATAGTCTATTAAGTATGCACTAGCATTCCATCTTACAAAAACAATTAGATACCTTAATTAAAAATAGATTTTGCTAAAAAATGCTAACTACCAGGGCACCTGGGTGGCTCAGTGGTTGAGCCTCTGCCTTCGGCTCAGGTCATGATCCTGGGGTCCTGGGATTGAACCTGGCATTGGGCTCCTGCAGGGAACCTGCTTTTCCCTCTGCCTATGTCTCTGCCTCTCTCTCTGTGTCTCTCATGAATAAATAGATAAAATCCTTTTTAAAAAATTCCAACTATCATCTTAGATTTTATCAAGTAGTAATCTTTGCTAGTGGAAGGTCTCTGTATCAGTGTTGACTGACCAATGTGGCAGGTTGCTGAAGGCTGGGATGGCTGTGGCAATTTCTTAGAATAAGACAATAATGAAATATAATACATCAATGGACTCTTCCTGTTTGACAGCATTTAGCCACATTAGAACTTCTTTCAAAACTTGAGTAAATTCTCTCAAATTCTGCTATTGCTTTATCAACTAAATTTATGGAATTCTAAATCCTCTGTTGTCATTTCAACAGCTCTCATAGCATCTTGACCAGGCATAGATTTCATCTCAAGAATCCACCTTTCTGAGACAGGGGGAGGAGCAAGATGGCGGAGGAGTAGGGTCTCCAAATCACCTGTCTCCACCAAACTACCTAGAAAACCTTCAAATTATCCTGAAAATCTATGAATTCGGCCTGAGATTTAAAGAGAGACCAGCTGGAACGCTACAGTGAGAAGAGTTCGCGCATCTATCAAGGTAGGAAGACGGGGAAAAAGAAGTAAAGACACAAAGGCCTCCAAGGGGGAGGGGCCCCGCGAGGAGCTGGGCTAAGGCCGGGGCGAGTGTCCCCAGGACAGGAGAGCCCCGTCCCGGAGACGCAGGAGCTGCACCGACCTTCCCGGGGGGAAAGGGGCTCGCGGGGAGTTGGAGCAGGACCCGGGAGGGCGGGGATGCCCTCGGGCTCCCGGGGACACTAACAGGCACCTGCGCCCCGGGAGAGTGCGCCGAGCTCCCTAAGGGCTGCAGTGCGCACGGGGGACCCGGCGGGACCCGGAGCAGCTGAAGGGGCTCGGGCGGCGGCTCCGCGGAGGGGGCTGCGGGGCCCCGGGAGCAGCTCGGAGGGGCTCGGGCAGAGGAGGAGGCTCCGTGCGGAGGGGGCTGCGCGGTTCCAGGAGCAGCTCGGAGGGGCTCAGGCGGCGGCTCCGCGGAGGGGGTTGCGCGGCCCGGGAGCGCGAATCCACCAGCGCAGGCTCCGGAGCACAGGGCGCCGGGACACAGCCCAGGATCCCGCCTCCCCCGGGACAGGCAGAGGCCGGGAGGGCCCAGGACAGCAAGGACGCTCCTGCCCCAGCTGAGCACATCAGCGGCCCCGCCCCGGAGCCTCCAGGCCCTGCAGACGGAGTTCCTGCCGGAGCTGAATCCAGGTTTCCAGAGCTGCCCCGCCACTGGGGCTGTTCCTCCTGCGGCCTCACGGGGTAAACAACCCCCACCGAGCCCTGCACCAGGCAGGGGCACAGCAGCTCCCCCAACTGCTAACACCTGAAAATCAGCACAACAGGCCCCTCCCCCAGAACACCAGCTAGACGGACAACTTCCAGGAGAAGCCAAGGGACTTAAAGAACACAGAATCAGAAGATACTCCCCGGTGGTTCTTTTTTTGTTTGTTTGTTTTTGTTTTTGTTTTTGTTTTTGTTTTGTTTTGCTTTTTGATTTGTTTCCTTCCCCCACCCCCTTTTTTTCTCCTTTCTTTTTCTTTCTCTTTTTCTTCTTTTTTTTTTTTTTCGTTTTTTTTTCTTTTTCTTCCCTTTTTTTTTCTCTTTCTCTTTTCTTTCCTTCTTTCTCTCCTCTCTTTTTCTCTTTTTCCCAATACAACTTGCTTTTGGCCACTCTGCACTGAGCAAAATGACTAGAAGGAAAACCTCACCTCAAAAGAAAGAATCAGAAACAGTCCTCTCTCCCACAGAGTTACAAAATCTGGATTACAATTCAATGTCAGAAAGCCAATTCAGAAGCACTATTATACAGCTACTGGTGGCTCTAGAAAAAAGTATAAAGGACTCAAGAGACTTCATGACTGCAGAATTTAGAGCTAATCAGGCAGAAATTAAAAACCAATTGAATGAGATGCAATCCAAACTAGAAGTCCTAACGACGAGGGTTAACGAGGTGGAAGAACGAGTGAGTGACCTAGAAGACAAGTTGACAGCAAAGAGGGAAACTGAGGAAAAAAGAGACAAACAATTAAAAGACCATGAAGATAGATTAAGGGAAATAAACGACAGCCTGAGGAAGAAAAACCTACGTTTAATTGGGGTTCCCGAGGGCGCCGAAAGGGACAGAGGGCCAGAATATGTATTTGAACAAATTCTAGCTGAAAACTTTCCTAATCTGGGAAGGGAAACAGGCATTCAGATCCAGGAAATAGAGAGATCCCCCCCTAAAATCAATAAAAACCGTTCAACACCTCGACATTTAATTGTGAAGCTTGCAAATTCCAAAGATAAGGAGAAGATCCTTAAAGCAGCAAGAGACAAGAAATCCCTGACTTTTATGGGGAGGAGTATTAGGGTAACAGCAGACCTCTCCACAGAGACCTGGCAGGCCAGAAAGGGCTGGCAGGATATATTCAGGGTCCTAAATGAAAAGAACATGCAACCAAGAATACTTTATCCAGCAAGGCTCTCATTCAAAATGGAAGGAGAGATAAAGAGCTTCCAAGACAGGCAGCAACTAAAAGAATATGTGACCTCCAAACCAGCTCTGCAAGAAATTTTAAGGGGGCCTCTTAAAATTCCCCTTTAAGAAGAAGTTCAGTGGAACAGTCCACAAAAACAAAGACTGAATAGATATCATGATGACACTAAACTCATATCTCTCAATAGTAACTCTGAACATGAACGGGCTTAATGACCCCATCAAAAGGCGCAGGGTTTCAGACTGGATAAAAAAGCAGGACCCATCTATTTGCTGTCTACAAGAGACTCATTTTAGACAGAAGGACACCTACAGCCTGAAAATAAAAGGTTGGAGAACCATTTACCATTCGAATGGTCCTCAAAAGAAAGCAGGGGTAGCCATCCTTATATCAGATAAACTAAAATTTACCCCAAAGACTGTAGTGAGAGATGAAGAGGGACACTATATCATACTTAAAGGATCTATTCAACAAGAGGACTTAACAATCCTCAATATATATGCTCCGAATGTGGGAGCTGCCAAATATATAAATCAATTATTAACCAAAGTGAAGAAATACTTAGATAATAATACACTTATACTTGGTGACTTCAATCTAGCTCTTTCTATACTTGATAGGTCTTCTAAGCAAAACATCTCCAAAGAAACGAGAGCTTTAAATGATACACTGGACCAGATGGATTTCACAGATATCTACAGAACTTTACATCCAAACTCAACTGAATACACATTCTTCTCAAGCGCACATGGAACTTTCTCCAGAATAGACCACATATTGGGTCACAAATCGGGTCTGAACCGATACCAAAAGATTGGGATTGTCCCCTGCATATTCTCGGACCATAATGCCTTGAAATTAGAACTAAATCACAACAAGAAGTTTGGAAGGACCTCAAACACATGGAGGTTAAGGACCATCCTGCTAAAAGATAAAAGGGTCAACCAGGAAATTAAGGAAGAATTAAAAAGATTCATGGAAACTAATGAGAATGAAGATACAACCGTTCAAAATCTTTGGGATGCAGCAAAAGCAGTCCTAAGGGGGAAATACATCGCAATACAAGCATCCATTCAAAAACTGGAAAGAACTCAAATACAAAAGCTAACCTTACACATAAAGGAGCTAGAGAAAAAACAGCAAATAGATCCTACACCCAATAGAAGAAGGGAGCTAATAAAGATTCGAGCAGAACTCAACGAAATCGAGACCAGAAGAACTGTGGAACAGATCAACAGAACCAGGAGTTGGTTCTTTGAAAGAATTAATAAGATAGATAAACCATTAGCCAGCCTTATTAAAAAGAAGAGAGAGAAGACTCAAATTAATAAAATCATGAATGAGAAAGGAGAGATCACTACCAACACCAAGGAAATACAAACGATTTTAAAAACATATTATGAACAGCTATACGCCAATAAATTAGGCAAACTAGAAGAAATGGACGCATTCCTGGAAAGCCACAAACTACCAAAACTGGAACAGGAAGAAATAGAAAACCTGAACAGGCCAATAACCAGGGAGGAAATTGAAGCAGTCATCAAAAACCTCCCAAGACACGAGAGTCCAGGGCCAGATGGCTTCCCAGGAGAATTTTATCAAACGTTTAAAGAAGAAATCATACCTATTCTCCTAAAGCTGTTTGGAAAGATAGAAAGAGATGGAGTACTTCCAAATTCGTTCTATGAAGCCAGCATCACCTTAATTCCAAAGCCAGACAAAGACCCCGCCAAAAAGGAGAATTACAGACCAATATCCCTGATGAACATGGATGCAAAAATTCTCAACAAGATACTGGCCAATAGGATCCAACAGTACATTAAGAAAATTATTCACCATGACCAAGTAGGATTTATCCCTGGGACACAAGGCTGGTTCAACACCCGTAAAACAATCAATGTGATTCATCATATCAGCAAGAGAAAAACCAAGAACCATATGATCCTCTCATTGGATGCAGAGAAAGCATTTGACAAAATACAGCATCCATTCCTGATCAAAACTCTTCAGAGTGTAGGGATAGAGGGAACATTCCTCGACATCTTAAAAGCCATCTATGAAAAGCCCACAGCAAATATCATTCTCAATGGGGAAGCACTGGGAGCCTTTCCCCTAAGATCAGGAACAAGACAGGGATGTCCACTCTCACCACTGCTATTCAACATAGTACTGGAAGTCCTAGCCTCAGCAATCAGACAACAAAAAGACATTAAAGGCATTCAAATTGGCAAAGAAGAAGTCAAACTCTCCCTCTTCGCCGATGACATGATACTCTACATAGAAAACCCAAAAGTCTCCACCCCAAGATTGCTAGAACTCATACAGCAATTCGGTAGCGTGGCAGGATACAAAATCAATGCCCAGAAGTCAGTGGCATTTCTATACACTAACAATGAGACTGAAGAAAGAGAAATTAAGGAGTCAATCCCATTTACAATTGCACCCAAAAGCATAAGATACCTAGGAATAAACCTCACCAAAGATGTAAAGGATCTATACCCTCAAAACTATAGAACACTTCTGAAAGAAATTGAGGAAGACACAAAGAGATGGAAAAATATTCTATGCTCATGGATTGGCAGAATTAACATTGTGAAAATGTCAATGTTACCCAGGGCAATATACACGTTTAATGCAATCCCTATCAAAATACCATGGACTTTCTTCAGAGAGTTAGAACAAATTATTTTAAGATTTGTGTGGAATCAGAAAAGACCCCGAATAGCCAGGGGAATTTTAAAAAAGAAAACCATATCTGGGGGCATCACAATGCCAGATTTCAGGTTGTACTACAAAGCTGTGGTCATCAAGACAGTGTGGTACTGGCACAAAAACAGACGCATAGATCAGTGGAACAGAATAGAGAATCCAGAAGTGGACCCTGAACTTTATGGGCAACTAATATTCGATAAAGGAGGAAAGACTATCCATTGGAAGAAAGACAGTCTCTTCAATAAATGGTGCTGGGAAAATTGGACATCCACATGCAGAAGAATGAAACTAGACCACTCTCTTTCACCATACACAAAGATAAACTCAAAATGGATGAAAGATCTAAATGTGAGACAAGATTCCATCAAAATCCTAGAGAAGAACACAGGCAACACCCTTTTTGAACTCGGCCATAGTAACTTCTTGCAAGATACATCCACGAAGGCAAAAGAAACAAAAGCAAAAATGAACTATTGGGACTTCATCAAGATAAGAAGCTTTTGCACAGCAAAGGATACAGTCAACAAAACTCAAAGACAACCTACAGAATGGGAGAAGATATTTGCAAATGACATATCAGATAAAGGGCTAGTTTCCAAGATCTATAAAGAACTTATTAAACTCAACACCAAAGAAACAAACAATCCAATCATGAAATGGGCAAAAGACATGAACAGAAATCTCACAGAAGAAGACATAGACATGGCCAACATGCACATGAGAAAATGCTCTGCATCACTTGCCATCAGGGAAATACAAATCAAAACCACAATGAGATACCACCTCACACCAGTGAGAATGGGAAAAATTAACAAGGCAGGAAACAACAAATGTTGGAGAGGATGTGGAGAAAAGGGAACCCTCTTACACTGTTGGTGGGAATGTGAACTGGTGCAGCCACTGTGGAAAACTGTGTGGAGGTTCCTCAAAGAGTTAAAAATAGACCTGCCCTACGACCCAGCAATTGCACTGTTGGGGATTTACCCCAAAGATACAAATGCAATGAAACGCTGGGACACCTGCACCCCGATGTTTCTAGCAGCAATGGCCACGATAGCCAAACTGTGGAAGGAGCCTCGGTGTCCAACGAAAGATGAATGGATAAAGAAGATGTGGTTTATGTATACAATGGAATATTACTCAGCTATTAGAAATGACAAATACCCACCATTTGCTTCAACGTGGATGGAACTGGAGGGTATTATGCTGAGTGAAGTAAGTCAGTCGGAGAAGGACAAACATTATATGTTCTCATTCATTTGGGGAATATAAATAATAGTGAAAGGGAAAATAAGGGAAGGGAGAAGAAATGTGTGGGAAATATCAGAAAGGGAGACAGAACATAAAGACTGCTAACTCTGGGAAACGAACTAGGGGTGGTAGAAGGGGAGGAGGGCGGGGGGTGGGAGTGAATGGGTGACGGGCACTGGGTGTTATCCTGTATGTTAGTAAATTGAACACCAATAAAAAAAAAAAAGAAAAAAAAAAAAAAAAAAAAAAAAAAAAAAGAATCCACCTTTCTCTGCTAATCCATAAGAAGAAAGTTCTCATTCATTCGAGTTTTATCATGAGATTAAAGCAATTCATCACATTTTCAGGTTATGCTTCTAATTCTAGCTCTTTCCACTTCATCTGCAGTTACCTTCTCCACTGAAGTCTTGAACTCCTCAAACTTACCCATGAGCACTGAAATTAATTTCTTTCAAAATCCTGTTAAATGCTGATATTTTGGCTTTTTCCCATGAATCAGGAATGTTCTTAATAGCATCAGGAATGGTAAATTCTTTCTAGAAGGTTTTCAATTGACTTTGTCCAGATCAATCAGAGGAACCACTAAACTTTCTCCATATCAGTAGTAAGGCTTTTTTTTTTTTTTTTTAATTATTTGTGTGTACACTAGAGTAGTACTTTTAATTTCTGTCAAGAACTTTTCCTTTAGATTCATAACCTGGCTAATTGTTTGGCACAAGAGGCCTAGCCTTTGGTCTATTTCAGCTTTTGACATCTTCTTCACTAAGTTTAATTTATTTCAAGCTTACAATTCAGTGAGAAATGTGTGGGACACTGGAGGAAGATGGCAAAGTAGGAGGATCCTGAGCTCACCTTATCCCATGGACATACTGAGATAAAGAGTACATCTATGCAACTAATGCTCAAAATGACCCAAAGGTTGGCAGAACAGACTTCCCACAGCTAATCATAGGGAGGAGGCCACATCAAAAAGTATAGATGGTGTGGAGACGTGTCTAGGAACCAAAACTCCTATGAGACTACCACAAGCAGGAGGGACACCAGAAGCACAGAGAAAAGAGAGGAACAGATGCCATACCTGGAACCCTAGGCACCAGGAACCTGCACTGGGAAGACAAATTCCCATTACAACTGGCTTTGAAAACCAATTGGTTTTAACTTAGGGGGCTTCATTATTATTATTACTTAAGATTTTATTTATTTATTTGTTCATGAGACACACATACACACAACACATGCATGTACAGAGAGAGAGAGAGAGAGAGAGAGAGAGAGGCAGAGACACAGGCATAGGGAGAAGTAGGCTCCATGCAGGAAGCCTGATGCGGCACTCAATCCCGGGACTCCAGGATCACACCCTGAGCCAATGGCAGGCGCTAAACCACTGAGCCACCCAGGGATCCCCTAACGTAGGGAGCTTTAAAAGTCAGTAGGCTTACCTCCAGGAGAACTGAAGGACAATAGAAAACTCAGTACCCATCATTAGACAGCCAGCAGAATGAATAACTCAGCTGACACAGCAAAGAAGCAGCAGTTTGAAAAATGCCTTAGGTATGTATGAAGATCTATTTACTAATCTCAGAATGTGTGCTGGAGGAGCAGGGATTTTCAGGAGATGTCTCTGAGGCTCCAAGAACAAAGGAGGTTGAGGGTGCCATTTCTGTTCCCTTACCCTAGCCTAGATAGCCAGACACTTGCAGGAACAAGCACTAGCACTCTTTACATATCTTGCTAGCTCTATATGCCTTGTCCTTGTGTTCACCTGTGAACCAACTACATCCAGTCCCTCTGTCTTGGCTCCAATGCTTCACTGTACAATGTGAGCAGCCCTGGCAGGAACACCCACCACTCCAAGGTGACTCCTAACCTGGAGAGGGGACGATAACCTCACATACCAGCATGTTGGCAGTTCTAGCAGCTGAACCTTTTAGCTGACCACACAGGAAGAGAGCCCTGCCATTCAGTGCATTTACAACTATGGCAGAAGCTGATTGCTGACAAGTAGTCTGACTGTTGTCTCACTAACCAATAAAAGCCTCCATGATACCAACAGTAAGAAAGCCTTGCTGATGGATGCATCACTGCAGAGAGGCTAGTTAGCTTCTCTAGCCAGACTGCTAACCCTGACCATCTACATGCCCATGGAAGTCTCAGAGGGACTAAATCCTACACAGTGCACCCACAGCAGGCAAAGCAGGTCATTGCAGCTGATTGAGCCAATGGCAAACATGGCTCACACACAAGAACAGGGCGTACATAATCAACACAGGATACAACCCTGAAGTGCCTGATTCTGTACAGAAAGCATTGTGCTACAGGGCTAGATGAGACCTCTTCTATATGAGGCCAATAATTTCAAGATCAGGATACATATCTGACCTCTGTGATTCATAGTAACAAACACAGAGTTAGACAAAAGGAATATACCTCAAATGAAAGAAGAGGACAAAATCACAGCAAAAGTACAAAATAAAACTGAGATAAGCAATATGCCTGATAAAAAGTTTAAAGTAATTGTCATAAAGACACTCACTGGACTTGAAGAAAGATTGGACAAATTCAGTGAGATCCTCAACAAAGAGATAGAAAATATCAAAAAGGAGTAAGTCAGAGATGAGGAATTCAATATTTGAAAATAAAACACTGGAGGGAATCAAGAGCCAATTAGAAGAAGCAGAAGAACAGATCAATGATCTGGAACACAGGGTAATGGAAACCAATCAGTCGAACAACAAAAATTAAAGAGAGAGAGAGAGAGAGAGAGAGAGAGAGAAAGAAAAAAAGAAAAGAAAAGAAAAGAAATAAAAGAAAAAAGAAAGAAAAGAAAAGAAAAGAAAAGAAAAGAAAGAAAAGAAAAGAAAAGAAAAGAAAAGAAAAGAAAAGAAAAGAAAAGAAAGAAAAGAAAAGAAAAGAAAAGAAAAAAACTGAGAAAAGGTTAAGGGAATTCAGCAATATCATCAAGTATATTAACACTTGGATTATAGGGATCCCAGAAGAAGAGAGAAGGAGGTAGAAAACTTACTTGAAGAAATAATAGCTGACAAATTCCCTAACCTGTGGAAGTATCAGATATCCAGATCCAGGAGGCATAGAGAGGCCCCAACAAAATTAACCCAAGGAGGTCCACACCAAGACACATAATAGGTAAAATGGCTAAAAACAGAGATGAAGAGAGAACTGTAAAAGTAGCAGAGGAAATAAAATAGTTACATACGAGGGAAATCCCATAGGCTATCAGCTGATTTTTCAGCACAAATTTTACAGGCCAGACATGATATATTCAAAGTGCTGAAAGGAAAAACAAAAAACAAACAAACAAACAAACAAAAAAACCAAAAAGACTAAAAGCTGCAACCAAGAATAATCTATAAAACAAAGCTATCATTTAGAATACAAGGAGAGATGTAGTGTTTTGTCAAAAAGAAAAGTTAAAGGAACTCATCATCAGTAAACCAGTTCACAAGAAATATTAAAGGGACTTCTCTGAGTAGAAAGAAAAGACCATAATTAGAACTAAGAAAATTATGAAAGGAGAGAAATTCATAGGTAAAAGCAAACATGTAAAAGGTAGTGAATTAATCACTTAAAATGCCAGTATGGAGTTTAAAATACAAAGGAAGCAAAATTAATTATATATTAAAAAATGTGGTCAAGGGATATAAAACTTAAAATATGTAAAATATGATCTCATATACATAAAATGTGGAGGGGGAGTAAAAGTTTAGTGCCGTTAGACTAGGGTCTAATTTCAGCAACCATTAACTTAATATAGACTGTTATACGTAGAAGATACACTTAATGAAAACCATAGATCAAAAACCTGTAAGAGATACACAAAGTAAAGAGAAAGGAATCAAAGCATTTCACTAAAGAAAGCCATCAAACCATAAGTGGAAAAGAGACCAAGAAGAACTGCAAGAACAACTGAAAAAGAACTAGCAAAATGTCAATAAGTAAATACCTACCAATAATTACTATAAATATAGATGGATTAATGCTCCAAACAGAAAACATAGGATGACAGAATGAATAAAAAACAAACCAAAACAAAAAGACCTGTCTATATACTGCCTACAAGAAACTCACTTCAGACCTAAAGACATGTAGAGACTGACAATGAAAAAATAGCAAAAGACATTCCACACAACTGAAAGGAAAACAAAAACCAGGGTAGCAATGTTAATATCAGATAAAATAGATTTTATTATTTTTTAAATTATTTTTTATCGGAGTTCAATTTGCCAACATAGAGCATATCACGCAGTGCTCATCCATCAAGTGCCCCCCTCAGTGCCCATTACAAAGTCACCCCCACCCTCCGCCCACCTCCCTTTCCACTACCCCTTGCTTGTTTCCCAGAGTTAGGAGTCTCACATGTCTGTCACCCTCACTGGTATTTCCCACTCATTTAGTCTCCTTTCTCCTGTATTCCCTTTCACTATTTTTTATACTCCCCAAATGAATGAGACCATATCATGTCTGTCCTCCAACTGACTTACTTCACTAGCATAATACCCTCCAGTTCCATCCACGTTGAAGCAAATGGTGGATATTTATCGTTTCTAATGGCTGAGTAACATTCCACTGTATACATAGACCACAGCTTCTTTATCCACTCATCTTTTTATGGACACCCAGGCTTCTTCCACAGTTTGGCTATTGTGGACATTGCTGCTATAAACATTGGGGTGCAGGTGTTCTGGCATTGCACTGCATCTGTATCTTTGGGATAAATCCCCAGCAGTGCAATTGCTGGGTCATAGGGCAGATCTTTTTTAACTCTTTGAGGAACCACCACACAGTTTTCCAGAGTGGCTGCACCAGTTCACATTCCCACCAACAGTGCAAGAGGGTTCCACTTTCTCCACATCCTCTCCAACATTTGTTGTTTCCTGTCTTGTTAATTTCCACCATTCTCACTTGTGTGAGGTGGTATCTCATTTTGGTTTTGATGTGTATTTCCCTAATGGCCAGTGATGCAGAGCATTTTTTCATGTGCTTGTTGGCTATGTCTATGTCTTCTTTGGTGAAATGTCTGTTCATGTCTTTTGCCCATTTCATGATTGGGTTGTTTGTTTCTTGGGTGTTGAGTTTAATAAGTTCTTTATAGATCTTGGATAGTAGCCCTTGATCTGATAGGTCATTTGGAAATATCTTCTCCCATTCTGTAGGTTGTCTTTTGTTTTGTTGACTATTTACTTTGCTGTGCAGAACACTTTTATCTTTATTAAGGCCCAATAGTTCATTTTTGCTTTTGTTTCTTTTGCCTTCATGGATGTATCTTGCAAGAAGTTACTGTGGCCGAGTTCAAAAAGGGTGTTGCCTGTGTTCTTCTCTAGGATTTTGATGGAATCTTGTCTCACATTGAGATCTTATATCCTTTTTGAGTTTATCTTTTTGTAAGGTGTAAGAGAATGGTCTAGTTTCATTCTTCTGCACATGGCTGTCCAATTTTCCCAGCACCATTTATTGAGGATCCTGTCCTCTTTTCAGTGGATAGTTTTTCCTGCTTTGTCGAAAATTAGTTGACCATAGAGTTGAGGGCCCATTTCTGGATTCTCTATTCTGTTCCATTGATCTATGTGTCTGTTTTTGTGCCAGTACCACACTGTCTTGATGACCACAGCTTTGTAGTACAACCTGAAATCCGGCATTGTGATGACCCCGGCTGTGGTTTTCTTTTTCAATATTCCCCTAGCTATTCGGGGTCTTTTCTGATGCCACACAAATCTTAAGATGATTTGTTCCAACTCTCTGAAGAAAGTCCATGGTATTTTTATGGGATTGCATTGACTGTGTACATTGCCCTGGGTAACATTGACATTTTCACAGTATTAATTCTTCCAATCCATGAGCATGGAATATTTTTCCATCTCTTTGTGTCTTCCTCAGTTTCTTTCAGAAGTGTTCTGTAGTTTTTAGGGTATAGATCCTTTACCTCTTTGGTTAGGTTTATTCTTAGGTACCTTATGCTTTTGGGTGCAATTGTAAATGGGATGGACGCCTTAATTTCTCTTTCTTCAATCTCATTGTTAGTGTATAGAAATGCCACTGATTTCTGGGCATTGATTTTGTATCCTTCCACACTGCCAAATTGCTGTATTAGTTCTAGCAGTCTTGGAGTGGAATCTTTTGGGTTTTCTAGGTACAGTATCATGTCATCTGCAAAGAGGGAGAGTTTGACATCTTCTTTGCCAATTTGAATGCATTTTATTTCTTTTTGTTGCCTGATTGCTGAGGCTAAGACTTACTTCTAGTAATATGTTGAATAGCAGTGGTGAGCGTGGACATCCATGTTGTATTCCTGATCTTAGGAGAAAGGCTTCCAGAGTTTCCCCATTGAGAATGATATTTTCTGTGGGCTTTTCATAGATGGCTTTTAAGATGCTGAGGAATGTTCCCTCTATCCCTACAATCTGAAGAGTTTTGATCAGGAATGGATGTTGTACTTTGTCAAATTCTTTTTCTGCATCTATTGAGAGGATCATGTGGTTCTTGTTTTTTCTCTTGTTGATATGATCTATCACGTTGATTGCTTTATGAGTGTTGAACCAACATTGCATGATGGGGATAAATCCCACTTGGTCATGGTGAATAATTTTCTTAATGTACTGTTGGATCCCATTGGCTAGTATCTTGTTGAGAATTTTTGCATCTGTGTTCATCAGGGATATCGGTCTATAATTCTTCTTTTTGGTGGGGTCTTTGGTTTTGGAATCAAGGGGATGATGGCCTCATAGAATGACTGTGGAAGTATTCCATCTCTTTCTATCTTTCAGAACAGCTTTAGTAGAATAAGTATTGTTTCTTCTTTAAACGCTGGATAGAATTCCCGTGGGAAGCCATCTGGCCCTGGACTTTTGTGTCCTGGGAGGTTTTTGATGACTGCTTCAATTTCCTCCCTGGTTATCGGCCTGTTCAGGTTTTCTATTTCTATTACCCTGTTCCACTTTTGGTAGTTTGTGGTTTTCCAGAAATGTGTCCATTTCTTCTAGATTGCCTAATTTATTGGTGTATATTTGCTCAGAATGTTTTTAAAATCGTTTGTATTTCCTTAGTATTAGTGGTGATATCTCTTTTTTTCATTCGTGATTTTATTAATTTTGAGTCTTCTTTCTTTTGTTTTTAATAAGGCTGGCTAATGGTTTATCTATCTTATTAATCCTTTCAAAGAACCAACTCCTGGTTTTGTTGAGCTGTTCCACAGTTCTTCTGGTCTCTATTTCATTGAGTTCTGCTCGAATATTTATTAACTTTCTTCTGCTGGCTGTAGGTTTTATTTGCTGTTCTTTCTCCAGTTCCTCTAGGTGCAAGGTTAGCTTTTGTATTTGATTTTTTCCAGGTTTTTGAGGAATGCTTGTATTGTGATGTATTTCCCTCTCAGGACTACTTTTCCTGTATCACAAAGATCTTGAATAGTTGTATCTTCATTCTCATTAGTTTCCATGAATCTTTTTATTTCTTCTCTAATTTCCTCATTGACTCTTTCATCTTTTAGCAGGATGGTCTTTAACCTCCACGTGTTTGAATTTCTTCCAAATTTCTTCTTGTGATTTAGTTCTAGTTTCAAAGCATTGTGGTCTGAAAATATGCAAAGGACTATCAAAATCTTTTGGTATTGGTTAAGACCTTATTTGTGACCTAGCATGTGGTCTATTCTGGAGAAAGTTCCATGTGCAGTTGAGAAGAATGTGTATGCAATTGCGTTTGGATGTGACGTTCTGTATATATCTGTGAAATCCATCTGGTCCAGTGTATCATTTAAAGCTCTCGTTTCTTTGGAGATGTTGTGCTTAGATCTTTCATTTACAGAAAGCGCTGTGTTGAAGTCTCCCAGTAGAAATGTATTATTGTCTAAGTATGTCTTAACTTTGGTTATTAATTGATTGATATACTTGGCAGCTCCCACATTAGGGACACAAATATTCATGATTGTTAGGTCCTCTTGTTGGATAGATCCTTTAAGTATGATATAGTGTCCTCTTCATCTCTTACTACAGTCTTTGGGATAAATTTTATCTGATATGAGGATTGCTACCCCAGCTTTCTTTTGAGGACCATTGGTATGGTTCTCCAAACTTATATTTTCAGGCTGGAGGTGTCCTTAGGTCTCAAATGAGTCTCTTGGAGACAGCAAACAGATGGGTCTTGCTTTTTTATCTAGTCTGAAACCCTGCACCTTTTGATGCGCTTGTTAAGCCCATTCATGTTCAGAGTTACTATTGAAAGATATGAATTTAGTGTCATCATGATAGTTATTCATTCCCTGTTTTTGTGGATTGTTTCTTTGGGCTTCCTGTTTCTTTTACAGAGTCCTCCTGAATATTTCTTGCAGCGCTGGTTTGATGGTCACATATTCTTTCAGTTTCCACCTATTTTGGAAGCTCTTTATCTCTCCTTCTATTTCTGAATGAGGGCCTTGCTGGATTAAGTATTCTTGGCTGCATGTTCTTCTCATTTAGGACCCTGAATATATCCTGCCAGCCCTTTCCGGCCTGCCAGGTCTCTGTGGAGAGGTCTGCTGTTAATCTAATACTTCTCCCCATATAAGTTAAGGGTCTCTTGTCTCTCACTGTTTTAAGGATTTTCCCTTTATCTTTGGAATTTGCAAGTTTCAGTATTGAATGTCGGGGTGCTGAATATTTTTTATTGATTTTGGGGGGGATCTGTCTATCTCCTGGATCTGAATGCCTATTTCCCTCCCCAAAATAGGTAAGTTCTCAGCTATGATTTGTTCAAATACACTTTCTGGGCCTGTCCCTTTGGGCACCCTCTGGAACCCCAATTAAATGTCTGAGGCTGTCATTTATTTCCCTTAACCTTTCCTCATGATCTTTTAGTTTTTTTTTTTATGTTTCTTTCCTCTGCTTCCTTCCCTGCCATCAACGTGTCTTCTATGTTCTTTCTTTTCTTTCTTCCACCTCATTAACCCTCGTTGTTAGGACCTCCAGTTTGGATTGCATCTCATTAAATTAATTTTTAATTTTGGCCTGATTAGATCTAAACTCTGTAGTCATGGGTCTCTTAAACCCTTTATGCTTTTTTCCAGAGCCACCAGTAGCTTTACAATTGTGCTTCTGAATTGGCTTTCTGACATCGAATTGTAATCCAAATTCTGTAACTCTGTGGGAGAGAGTATTCTTTCTGATTCTTTCTTTTGGGGTGAGTTCTTCTTTCTAGTCATTTTGCTCAGTGCACAGTGGCTAAAAACAAGTTGTACTGGAAAAAGGAAGGAAAAAAAGGGAAAAAACAAACAAACAAACAAACAAAAATAAAGAACAAAAACCAAAACCAAAAACACAGAGGGGTATCCTCTGGATCTATACACTGTAAATCCCTGGACTTTTCCTGGAGGTTTCCAGCACTGCTCCATCAAAAACTTGCTGTTCCCCTGTCCTTCCAGTTGGTCTTCTGGGGAAGGGGCCTGCTGTACTGAATCTCAGGTGTGTGCACCTGGGGGAGCTGCCCCACCCCCTGCCAGGTGCAGGGTTCAGTGGGAGCTGTTTATTCTGTGAGGCCCCTGCTCCCTGGTGCCCGCTCCATCCCAGGCACAAGGTGACACCAGGAGGAACAACAACAGTGGTGGCGGCCAGCCCTCCAGCTCTGGAGTCAGCTCCCGCAGTAACTACCACAGCTCCCAGTCCACACTGGCCTGGATGCTCCCGGGCTGGGGGGCACTGATCTGCACAGCTTGGGGATGCTTGGCGGCAGGAGCGTCCTCACCATCCTGTGCCCTTCTTGCCACCGCCTGGCCCAGCGGGAGCGCAGGATCCTGGGCTGTGTCCTCTGGTGTCCTGGGCTCTGGGGCCTGCACCACTGGGATTGTGCTTCCGGGCCGCACAGCCCCCTCCACGTGGAACCACCACCTGAGCTGCTCCCGAGGCCCCACCGGGAGCTCCAGCCCTTTACCATGCTTGGCCTGCACGGTGTGGCGGGCTCTCCCCCAGGGCACACTTCCTCTGTTAGTGATCCCGGGAACCTGGGGGCTCCATCGCCCCTCCTCAAATCCCACCCAAGTTCCCTGTGAGCTCCTTTCCCTCCAGGAAGAATACAGGGCAGATTTTTAAAGTTCCTGCTTCTCTGGGACTGGGGTTTCCAGTCCTGGAGGCTTTCGCCACCTGGCCTTAGCCTGGCTCCTCGTGGGGGCCCTTCCTCCACTGGATTCTTTTTTATTTTTATTTTTTTTTCCATCTTCCTACTGAGTTAGAAGCGCAAACTCTTCTCTCTGCAGCGTTCGAGCTGTTCTCTCTTTAAATCTCAGGCCGAATTCATAGGTTTTCAGGATGATTTGAAAGTTATCTAGGTAAGTCAGTGGGGACAGGTGACTTGGGGACTCTACCCTTCTGCCATCTTAGCTTCTCCAGATAAAATAGATTTTAAAACAAAGACACTAACAAAAGACAAAGTAGGGCACTACATAATGATAAAGGTAATAATCCAAGAACATATAACAATTACAAATATCTATGCATGCAACATAGGAGCACTCAAATAGATAAAGCTACTGCTTACAGACATAAAGGCAGAAATTTGACAATAATACAATAATACTAGGAGACTTGACCTAGATTGGGTAAACCAACAATGGAAACAGTAGCTGTGGATGACATGTTAGACCAGATGGACCTAACAGATATATTCAGAACATTCCATCCAAAACCAACAGAATACCCATTTTCTTTAAGTGTACATGGGACATCCTCTATAAGGGAGATCACATGTTAGGCCACAAAATAGGTCTCAATAAATTTAGGAAGAATGAAATTATATAAAGCATCTTTTCTGACTACAATAGTATGAAATTAGAAATCAATTACAAGAAAAGATTTGGAAAGAACACAAATATATGGAGGCCAAACAACATACTGGTAAACAATGTATGGGTCAACCAAAAAATCAAAGAGGAAATTAAGAAAAAAAAAAAAAAAAACATAGAGACAAATGGAAATGAAAACACAATGATCCAAAATTTTGGAAAACAGCAAAAGCAGTCCTGAAAGGGAAATGGATAGCAATAGAGTCCTACCTCAAGACACAAGAAAAATCTCAAATACACAACCTGACTTTACATGTAAAAGAGCTAGAGAAAATAAAAGAAACAAAATTCCTACCTAGAAAATAGAAGGAAATGAAATAGAGATTAAAAGAGTAATAGAACAGATAAATGAAACCAGGAGCTGTTTCTTTGAAAAGCTAAACAAAACTGATAAGCTTTTATTAAGACATACCAAGGAAAAAGAAAAGAAAAAGAGAACTCAAATAAAATCAGAAATGAAGGAGGATAAATAGCATCTGACACTAGAGAAATACAAAGGAAATACAAAGGATTATAAGAGAACATTATGAAAAATTATATGCCAATGAATTGGACAACCTAGAAGAAATGGATAAATTCCTAGAAACATATAATCTTCTAAAACTGAATGAGAAAGATACAGAAAACTCAAGCAGACTGATTACTAGTAATGAAAGTGAATCAGTAATCAAAAAACTCTCAACAAACAAAAGTCCAGGACTAAATGGATTCACAGGTAAACTCTACCAAATATTAAAGAAGAGTTTATACCTATTCTCAAACTATTCCAAAAAAAATAGAAAAGGAAGGAAAACTTCCAAAATCATACTATGAGGCCAGGGTTACCCTGATGCCAAAACCAGATACTACAAAACAGAAGAAAAAAAGAAAAAGAAAACTATAAAACAAAACCAAAAAAAAAAAAAAAAAAAAGACACTACAAAACCAAAAAACTATATAGGCCAATATCTCTGATGAACATAAATGCAAAAATCCTTAACAAAATATTAGAAAACCAAATTAAGAATACATTAGGAACTCATTCTCTGAGATCAAGTAGGACTTATTTTAAAGATGCAAAAATGGTTCAGTATTCCCAAATCAATCATTATGATACATCACATTAAGAGAAAAGATTGAAGAAAAACATAACCATCTTAATAGATGTAGAAAAAGAGCACTTGACGAAATGTAACATCCAGTCATGATAAAAGTCCTCAACAAAGTATGTTTACTTTTTTTTTTTTTTTTTTTTTTTTTCTTTTCAATTTCTTTTTTTTTTTTTTTTTTTTTTTTTTTTTTTTTTTAATTTATTTTTTTATTGGTGTTCAATTTACTAACATACAGAATAACACCCAGTGCCCGTCACCCATTCACTCCCACCCCCCGCCCTCCTCCCCTTCTACCACCCCTAGTTCGTTTCCCAGAGTTAGCAGTCTTTATGTTCTGTCTCCCTTTCTGATATTTCCCACACATTTCTTCTCCCTTCCCTTATTTTCCCTTTCACTATTATTTATATTCCCCAAATGAATGAGAACATATAATGTTTGTCCTTCTCTGACTGACTTACTTCACTCAGCATAATACCCTCCAGTTCCATCCACGTTGAAGCAAATGGTGGGTATTTGTCATTTCTAATAGCTGAGTAATATTCCATTGTATACATAAACCACATCTTCTTTATCCATTCATCTTTCGTTGGACACCGAGGCTCCTTCCACAGTTTGGCTATCGTGGCCATTGCTGCTAGAAACATCGGGGTGCAGGTGTCCCGGCGTTTCATTGCATTTGTATCTTTGGGGTAAATCCCCAACAGTGCAATTGCTGGGTCGTAGGGCAGGTATATTTTTAACTGTTTGAGGAACCTCCACACAGTTTTCCAGAGTGGCTGCACCAGTTCACATTCCCACCAACAGTGTAAGAGGGTTCCCTTTTCTCCGCATCCTCTCCAACATTTGTTGTTTCCTGCCTTGTTAATTTTCCCCATTCTCACTGGTGTGAGGTGGTATCTCATTGTAGTTTTCATTTGTATTTCCCTGATGGCAAGTGATGCAGAGCATTTTCTCATATGCATGTTGGCCATGTCTATGTCTTCCTCTGTGAGATTTCTGTTCATGTCTTTTGCCCATTTCATGATTGGATTGTTTGTTTCTTTGGTGTTGAGTTTAATAAGTTCTTTATAGATCTTGGAAACTAGCCCTTTATCTGATATGTCATTTGCAAATATCTTCTCCCATTCTGTAGGTTGTCTTTGAGTTTTGTTGACTGTATCCTTTGCTGTGCAAAAGCTTCTTATCTTGATGAAGTCCCAATAGTTCATTTTTGCTTTTGTTTCTTTTGCCTTCGTGGATGTATCTTGCAAGAAGTTACTATGGCCGAGTTCAAAAAGGGTGTTGCCTGTGTTCTTCTCTAGGATTTTGATGGAATCTTGTCTCACATTTAGATCTTTCATCCATTTTGAGTTTATCTTTGTGTATGGTGAAAGAGAGTGGTCTAGTTTCATTCTTCTGCATGTGGATGTCCAATTTTCCCAGCACCATTTATTGAAGAGACTGTCTTTCTTCCAATGGATAGTCTTTCCTCCTTTATCGAATATTAGTTGCCCATAAAGTTCAGGGTCCACTTCTGGATTCTCTATTCTGTTCCACTGATCTATGTGTCTGTTTTTGTGCCAGTACCACACTGTCTTGATGACCACAGCTTTGTAGTACAACCTGAAATCTGGCATTGTGATGCCCCCAGATATGGTTTTCTTTTTTAAAATTCCCCTGGCTATTCGGGGTCTTTTCTGATTCCACACAAATCTTAAAAGAATTTGTTCTAACTCTCTGAAGAAAGTCCATGGTATTTTGATAGGGATTGCATTAAACGTGTATATTGCCCTGGGTAACATTGACATTTTCACAATATTAATTCTGCCAATCCATGAGCATGGAATATTTTTCCATCTCTTTGTGTCTTCCTCAATTTCTTTCAGAAGTGTTCTATAGTTTTGAGGGTATAGATCCTTTACATCTTTGGTGAGGTTTATTCCTAGGTATCTTATGCTTTTGGGTGCAATTGTAAATGGGATTGACTCCTTAATTTCTCTTTCTTCAGTCTCATTGTTAGTGTATAGAAATGCCACTGACTTCTGGGCATTGATTTTGTATCCTGCCACGCTACCGAATTGCTGTATGAGTTCTAGCAATCTTGGGGTGGAGACTTTTGGGTTTTCTATGTACAGTATCATGTCATCGGCGAAGAGGGAGAGTTTGACTTCTTCTTTGCCAATTTGAATGCCTTTAATGTCTTTTTGTTGTCTGATTGCTGAGGCTAGGACTTCCAGTACTATGTTGAATAGCAGTGGTGAGAGTGGACATCCCTGTCTTGTTCCTGATCTTAGGGGAAAGGCTCCCAGTGCTTCCCCATTGAGAATGATATTTGCTGTGGGCTTTTCATAGATGGCTTTTAAGATGTCGAGGAATGTTCCCTCTATCCCTACACTCTGAAGAGTTTTGATCAGGAATGGATGCTGTATTTTGTCAAATGCTTTCTCTGCATCCAATGAGAGGATCATATGGTTCTTGGTTTTTCTCTTGCTGATATGATGAATCACATTGATTGTTTTACGGGTGTTGAACCAGCCTTGTGTCCCAGGGATAAATCCTACTTGGTCATGGTGAATAATTTTCTTAATGTACTGTTGGATCCTATTGGCCAGTATCTTGTTGAGAATTTTTGCATCCATGTTCATCAGGGATATTGGTCTGTAATTCTCCTTTTTGGCGGGGTCTTTGTCTGGCTTTGGAATTAAGGTGATGCTGGCTTCATAGAACGAATTTGGAAGTACTCCATCTCTTTCTATCTTTCCAAACAGCTTTAGGAGAATAGGTATGATTTCTTCTTTAAACGTTTGATAAAATTCTCCTGGGAAGCCATCTGGCCCTGGACTCTTGTGTCTTGGGAGGTTTTTGATGACTGCTTCAATTTCCTCCCTGGTTATTGGCCTGTTCAGGTTTTCTATTTCTTCCTGTTCCAGTTTTGGTAGTTTGTGGCTTTCCAGGAATGCGTCCATTTCTTCTAGATTGCTTAATTTATTGGCGTATAGCTGTTCATAATATGTTTTTAAAATCGTTTGTATTTCCTTGGTGTTGGTAGTGATCTCTCCTTTCTCATTCATGATTTTATTAATTTGAGTCTTCTCTCTCTTCTTTTTAATAAGGCTGGCTAATGGTTTATCTATCTTATTAATTCTTTCAAAGAACCAACTCCTGGTTCTGTTGATCTGTTCCACAGTTCTTCTGGTCTCGATTTCGTTGAGTTCTGCTCGAATCTTTATTAACTCCCTTCTTCTCTTGGGTGTAGGATCTATTTGCTGTTTTTTCTCTAGCTCCTTTATGTGTAAGGTTAGCTTTTGTATTTGAGTTCTTTCCAGTTTTTGAATGGATGCTTGTATTGCGATGTATTTCCCCCTTAGGACTGCTTTTGCTGCATCCCAAAGATTTTGAACGGTTGTATCTTCATTCTCATTAGTTTCCATGAATCTTTTTAATTCTTCCTTAATTTCCTGGTTGACCCTTTTATCTTTTAGCAGGATGGTCCTTAACCTCCATGTGTTTGAGGTCCTTCCAAACTTCTTGTTGTGATTTAGTTCTAATTTCAAGGCATTATGGTCCGAGAATATGCAGGGGACAATCCCAATCTTTTGGTATCGGTTCAGACCCGATTTGTGACCCAATATGTGGTCTATTCTGGAGAAAGTTCCATGTGCGCTTGAGAAGAATGTGTATTCGGTTGAGTTTGGATGTAAAGTTCTGTAGATATCTGTGAAATCCATCTGGTCCAGTGTATCATTTAAAGCTCTCGTTTCTTTGGAGATGTTTTGCTTAGAAGACCTATCGAGTATAGAAAGAGCTAGATTGAAGTCACCAAGTATAAGTGTATTATTATCTAAGTATTTCTTCACTTTGGTTAATAATTGATTTATATATTTGGCAGCTCCCACATTCGGAGCATATATATTGAGGATTGTTAAGTCCTCTTGTTGAATAGATCCTTTAAGTATGATATAGTGTCCCTCTTCATCTCTCACTACAGTCTTTGGGGTAAATTTTAGTTTATCTGATATAAGGATGGCTACCCCTGCTTTCTTTTGAGGACCATTCGAATGGTAAATGGTTCTCCAACCTTTTATTTTCAGGCTGTAGGTGTCCTTCTGTCTAAAATGAGTCTCTTGTAGACAGCAAATAGATGGGTCCTGCTTTTTTATCCAGTCTGAAACCCTGCGCCTTTTGATGGGGTCATTAAGCCCGTTCACATTCAGAGTTACTATTGAGAGATATGAGTTTAGTGTCATCATGATATCTATTCAGTCTTTGTTTTTGTGGACTGTTCCACTGAACTTCTTCTTAAAGGGGAATTTTAAGAGTCCCCCTTAAAATTTCTTGCAGAGCTGGTTTGGAGGTCACATATTCTTTTAGTTGCTGCCTGTCTTGGAAGCTCTTTATCTCTCCTTCCATTGTGAATGAGAGCCTTGCTGGATAAAGTATTCTTGGTTGCATGTTCTTCTCCTTTAGGACCCTGAATATATCCTGCCAGCCCTTTCTGGCCTGCCAGGTCTCTGTGGAGAGGTCTGCTGTTACCCTAATACTCCTCCCCATAAAAGTCAGGGATTTCTTGTCTCTTGCTGCTTTAAGGATCTTCTCCTTATCTTTGGAATTTGCAAGCTTCACAATTAAATGTCGAGGTGTTGAACGGTTTTTATTGATTTTAGGGGGGGGATCTCTCTATTTCCTGGATCTGAATGCCTGTTTCCCTTCCCAGATTAGGAAAGTTTTCAGCTAGAATTTGTTCAAATACATATTCTGGCCCTCTGTCCCTTTCGGCGCCCTCGGGAACCCCAATTAAACGTAGGTTTTTCTTCCTCAGGCTGTCGTTTATTTCCCTTAATCTATCTTCATGGTCTTTTAATTGTTTGTCTCTTTTTTCCTCAGTTTCCCTCTTTGCTATCAACTTGTCTTCTAGGTCACTCACTCGTTCTTCCACCTCGTTAACCCTCGTCGTTAGGACTTCTAGTTTGGATTGCATCTCATTCAATTGATTTTTAATTTCTGCCTGATTAGCTCTAAATTCTGCAGTCATGAAGTCTCTTGAGTCCTTTATACTTTTTTCTAGAGCCACCAGTAGCTGTATAATAGTGCTTCTGAATTGGCTTTCTGACATTGAATTGTAATCCAGATTTTGTAACTCTGTGGGAGAGAGGACTGTTTCTGATTCTTTCTTTTGAGGTGAGGTTTTCCTTCTAGTCATTTTGCTCAGTGCAGAGTGGCCAAAAGCAAATTGTATTGGGAAAAAGAGAAAAAGAGAGGAGAGAAAGAAGGAAAGAAAAGAGAAAGAGAAAAAAAAAGGGAAGAAAAGAAAAAAAAACGAGAAAAAAAAAAAAGAAGAAAAAGAGAAAGAAAAAGAAAGGAGAAAAAAAGGGGGTGGGGGAAGGAAACAAATCAAAAAGCAAAACAAAACAAAAACAAAAACAAAAACAAAACAAAAAAAAAAAAAAAAAAAAAGAACCACAGGGGAGTATCTTCTGATTCTGTGTACTTTAAGTCCCTTGGCTTCTCCTGGAAGTTGTCAGTCTAGCTGATCTTCTGGGGGAGGGGCCTGTTGTGCTGGTTTTCAGGTGTTAGCAGTTGGGGGAGCCGCTGTGCCCCTGCCTGGTGCAGGGCTCAGTGGGGGTTGTTTACCCCGTGAGGCCGCAGGAGGAACAGCCCCAGTGGCGGGGCAGCTCTGGAAACCTGGATTCAGCTCCGGCAGGAACTCCGTCTGCAGGGCCTGGAGGCTCCGGGCGGGGCCGCTGATCTGCTCAGCTGGGGCAGGAGCGTCCTTGCTGTCCTGGGCCCTCCCGGCCTCTGCCTGTCCCGGGGGAGGCCGGATCCTGGGCTGTGTCCCGGCGCCCTGTGCTCCGGAGCCTGCGCTGGTGGATTCGCGCTCCCGGGCCGCCGCCGCGCAACCCCCTCCGCGGAGCCGCCGCCCGAGCCCCTCCGAGCTGCTCCTGGAACCGCGCAGCCCCCTCCGCACGGAGCCTCTTCCTCTGCCCGAGCCCCTCCGAGCTGCTCCCGGGGCCGCGCAGCCCCCTCCGCGGAGCCGCCGCCCGAGCCCCTTCAGCTGCTCCGGGTCCCGCCGGGTCCCGCCGTGCGCGCTGCAGCCCTTAGGGAGCTCGGCGCACTCTCCTGGGCGCGCAGTTGCTGTTACTGTCCCCGGGAGCCCGAGGGCATCCCCGCCCTCCTGGGTCCTGCTCCACCTCCCCGCGAGCCCCTTTCCGCCCGGGAAGGTCGGTGCAGCTCCTGCGTCTCCGGGACGGGGCTCTCCTGTCCTGGGGACACTCGCCCCGGCCTCAGCCCGGCTCCTCGCGGGGCCCCTCCCCCTTGGAGGCCTTTGTGTCTTTATTTCTTTTTCCCCGTCTTCCTACCTTGATAGAAGCGCGAACTCTTCTCACTGTTGCATTCCAGCTGGTCTCTCTTTAAATCTCAGGCCGAATTCATAGATTTTCAGGATAATTTGAAGGTTTTCTAGGTAGTTTGGTGGAGACTGGTGATTTGGAGACCCTACTCTTCCGCCATCTTGCTCCTCCCTCCAAAGTATGTTTAGAAGGAACATATCTCAACATTATAAAGTCCATATATAACAAAGCCACAGCTAACATCATACTTAACTGAAAAACAGAGATCCCGCCTTACATCAGGAAAAAGACAAGGACATCCACTTTCATCACCTCTATTCAGCATAGTACTGGAAGTCCTAACTTAGTAATCAGACAAGAAGAAACAAAAGGCCTCCAGATTAGTAAGGAAGAAGTTAAACTGTCACTATTTACAGACAGCATGATACTATATATAGAAAACTCTAAAAAGTCCAGTACAAAAAGAGTCCAGTACAAAACTATGCAAATTGATAAATGAATTCAGTAAAGTTGCAAAATAGAAAATTAATATACAGAAATGTGTTGCTTTTCTATACACTAATAAGAAAATAGCAGAAAGAGAAATTAAGAAAACAAGTCCAGTTACAACTGCACCAAAAACATAACATAAAATACCTAGGAATAAACTGTACCAACAAAGTGAAAGACCTGTGATCTGAAATGTATAAAACATTGATAAAAAAATGAAGATGACAAAAATGTAAAGATACCCCACACTCAGGGACTAGAAGAACCAATATTCTTAAAAAGTCCATACCATCTAGGGGCATCTGGGTGGCTCATTTGGTTAAGTGTCTGCCTTCAGTTCATGATCTCAGGATCCTGGGATTGAGTCCTATGTAGGGCTCCCTGCTCAATGGGGAGTTTGCTTCTCTTTCTGCCCCTAACGTCACTCATTCCCTCTCTCTCTCAAATAAATAAATAAATATTTTTTTTTAATGTCCATACCATCTAAGCAATCTGCAGACTTGATTCAATACCTATCATAATACCTTTTTTCCCTCACAGAAATAGAACAAGTGATCCTAAAATCTGTACAGAACCAAAGAAGACCCCAAATAGTCAAAGCAATCCTGAGAAAGCTGAAGGTATCAAAAATCCAGATTTAGAGATATACTACAAAGCTAGAGTAATCAAAACAGTGTAGTACTGGCACAAAAATAAACATGTAGATTAATGGAAAAAATAGAGAGCCTAGAAATAAACCCATGATTACATGGTCAATTACTCAATAACAAATGAGGCAAGAATTGCAACAGGGAAGAGACATTGTCTTCAATAAAAGATGCTGGAAAAACTGGACCTCCATATGCAAAAGAATGAAACTGGACCATTTTGTTGAACCATACATAAACTCAAAATAGATTAAAGACCTAAATAGATTAAAGACATGAAACCATAAAATTCCTAGAAAATACAGGCAGGAATCTCTCTGACACTGGTCTATGCAACATTTTTCTAGATATGTCTCTTCGGGCAAGAGAAACAAAAGCAAAAGTAAACTATCAGGACTACACCAAAATAAAAAGCTTCTGTACAGTGAAGGAAATCACCAACAAAGGCAACCTACAGAATGGGAGAAGGTATTTGCAAATGATATATCCAATAAAGGGTCAGTATCCAAAATAGGCATGAAGAACTTATCCAACACAATACCAACAAAACAAATAATCCTATTAAAATGGGCAGAGGACCTGAATAGACATTTTTCTAAAGAAGACCAAAAGACACATTAAAAGGTATTCAACATCACTCATCATCAGGGAAACGACAATGAGATATCACCTCTCAGAATATCTAGAATAAAAAACATAAGAAATAACAAGTGTTGGTGAGGATATGGAGAAAAAGGAACCCTTATGCACTGTTAGTGAGGATATAAATTGGTGCAACCACTATGGAAAACAGTATGTAGCATCCTCAAAAAATTAAAAACAGAAAAACCATATGATCCATTATTATAAAACCATACTCATTATTTATCCAAAGAAAACAAAAACATTAATTCAAAAATATATATGTATCCCTATGTTCATAACAGTGTGATTTACAATAGTCATATATGGAAGAAACCCAAACGTCCATCAATAGATGAATGAATAAAAAACATGGGAAAATATATGCAGTTGAGTATTATTAACCATAAAAAAGAATGAGACCTTGCCATTTGGAACACATGGATGGACCCAGAGGGTATTATGCTAAGTTAAATAAATCAGAATAAGACAAATATCCTATGATTCCACTTATATGTGGAATCTAAGAAACAAAACAACTGAACAAAGAAACAGACGAAAAAATAAAAGAAAAACAGAAACTTAAATGTAGTGAACAAATTAGTGGTTGCCAGAGGGAAGGTGGGTGGGGTGGTGGGTGAAATAGATAAAGGGCACTGAGAGGTAAAAACTTCCAGTTATAAAAGAAATAAGTTACAGAGATATAAAGTGCAACATAAGGAATATAGTCAATAATATTGTGATAACATTGTATGGTGACAGATGGCGATGACACAGTGATAAGCACTGAATAACGTATGGTATTGTTGAGTCAATGTGTTGTACACCTGAAACTAATATAACACTTATGTTCCTTATACATCAATAAAGAGAAGGAGTTTTCAAAAAAAAAAAAAATCGAGAGAGTTGTGACTCTTCCTTTCACCTGAAATGTAGAAGCTACTGCAGGTTATTAATTGGCCTAATTTCAGTATTGTTTCTCAGGGAGCAGGAAGGTCCAAGGAGAGGGAGAGAGACAGGGAATGGCTGGTGGGTGGAACGGATGGAACACACACAACATCTAAATTTGCTGTCTTTATGGGTGCAGTTCATGGTGCCTCCAAACAATAATTGTAACATCAAAAATGACTGATCACAGATAACCATAACAAATACAGTAATAATAAAGTTTGAAATATGCGAATTACCAAAATATGACATAGAGACAAAAAGAGAGCAGATGCTTTACATAGGATTGACACAAATCTTAAGTTTGGGAAAAAGACAATCTCTGCAAAGCACAATAAATCAAAGCATAATAAAAAGAGGTAGGCCTGTATTTGGGAAAGGCTTAACTATCTCACATCCCCTTCAGTGGGTACTGGACTTAGAGCTAACCTGTTAGAATCATATGGACTGTTTCAGGGACATAACCCTAAATCAGGCATTAGCCTCAATTTGCCACACCTTTTGCAAAGCATAAGTCCTCATTGTCCTGTGGTTGATAGGTCTGAAGTGGAGAAGTACTTCCCTCATGGCTAGGGACAGCCAGAGAATGGAGCCAAGGCATAGGGAAAGAGAGCCAAGAAGGAAACTCAAGCTCTGATGACATTATTTGAATTCTCAAATTCAGTCATGTTTGATGCATGATCTATGTATGCCCTAGAGTTTTGAACTATGTAAGATAAGAAGTTCCATCTTTTTTCAATCAGCCTAGTTTGTTATATTTCCTGTTACAGCAATGAAAACAGTCTTGACTAATAAAGTTGGTTTACAAAAGACAAAATATTGTGTACCTAAAGGATGCAATTAATATTAAAAATCACTTAGAACTCAGTCCAGGTATAGCTACATATAACCCAGGATCCATACCTTTCAGAGCCAAAGTGTGAGTTAGTACAAGTATTTTACCTCCTGGAGACATTTGTGAATAAACTCTAAAAGTATTCGACTAGCATATTCTAGAATATTCTTTTATTTTGACATCATTTGATCCTCTAGAATAAGTAGCCCAGTTACCATATTTCATAAAGTATCTTTATAAGTAGGTAACTGCAGAAAATATAGCCACATTGTATTACAAAAAAGGTTTATGTGTAATAGGCTCATTACACAACGATCAGTAAACACTATCTGAACACTTTCCATTCATAAAGAATATTTCAGTTTATGAAAGGACTTCAAATGACTGTTCACAGATGTTTGTGAAAAATAAAAATAGGTTAGAAAACTGCTATGTAGGCCAGTGTCATTTTACAAATAAAAATAATATATGATCAATATTTTGCAAAGATAAAGGAACAGAAAAAAAATCAAGATCTACAAAAAATTTACATATCAACACCACCTAGGACAAACTGTCAACTGCATTCAGGGATGAATGTATCATTATGAATAAGAATTACATTTATAAATTATTTCAATTTTCTACTCTAAATTCCAGAGACTTCTTCTCCCATGGTTTACTTACTCTTGAAATACTGATTATGTCAGAACCTGCCAAGTGAGAAAATTAAAAAGCCTTAATTATCCATTGGGAGTAATAAATTGATAAAATATTTGCAACACTCAATGATTATAAATTCTGCTTCTTTCACTGATTCATCTTTCCACTTATCCTTTTCCTCAGTAAAGTTAAGAAATATGGAAACATGACCATTGTTTCTTCACAGCAATTAGTTCTTACTTAGATGACTGACTTCTGTGAACTTTGATGTTTTTCAATACATTAGAAATATTATAAGAAAAATTGGGAAGAGGGAAATAAACTCATCAGGAAAACTACTGGAGCAAATTCTTAATAACTTTTTGTTTGGTTGGTTGGTTGGTTGGTTTTTTTGGGTAAGTGTCAGAGGTTATTTTTAGCATAAAAATAAAAACTAGCATTCTGTAAGATAAGCATTTAACCTTTACCATATCCTATAGATTCTTCTTTTTAAGGATTCACTTGAAGCTACCATTTGTAGTAATATTTTCTCCCTCCATGCAGCCTATCCAAAGACTGTAACTTCTAACATATCCATGAAAATATATACCTCTTTGCTATAATTGCTAATATATTTCCACCAGATTTATCTTTCTGAGGTAATATGTTTTACCCAAGCAATAATTCTGAGTTGATGTCAAACACTACAAATGCGTAAAACAGCAAGTCTTTGAAATCAAAATCAACACTTAATAAAGGATTCAAAAGTTCACATAGAAGAATATAGAAATACTTAAAATGGAAAGTACAATGGGAACAATTTGCTCAGAGATGTTAAAACATATTACAATACTAGGAATGTCACAACGGTGGAATTTGTAATGTGTGAGTACATGGATTGAAAGAAAATAGGGCTCAGAAACAGACCCTTACATGGGAAATTTTGATAGGCTGCTTTTCAAACCATGAAGTAGCTGGGATAACTGGTTGGGTACTTAGAAAACAAGACATTCAATCTCTACCTCAATCTTTACCACAAACATGTTACAACTCAATACAATAATTAAATTTAAAAATTTTAATATAACATCAAAAGTATAGGTAGATATTTTTATAAGCTTCGGATAGAGGAACTTTTCTAATATAATTGCAAAGCTATCGGGGATCCCTGGGTGGCTCAGTAGTTTAGTGCCACCTTCGGCCCAGGGTGTGATCCTGGAGTCCTAGGATCCAGTCCCACATCAGGCTCCCTGCATGGAGCCTGCTTCTCCCTCTACCTGTGTCTGTACCTCTCTCTCTTTGTGTCTCATGAATAAATAAATAAAATCTTAAAAAATAATTGCAAAGCTATAAACCAGAGTAAAATTTGGTAGGCATGCCACCAGAAAATGTTTAAAAATTATGTGTATCAATTTCTGAATCCTGTCCAATAATTTTTAAAAACACATAAAAAGTCCTAAACAAGGTTAAAAGATAAATATCAGATTGGGAACATATTTGAAAAACATCATAAATAAAAGTTTACTATTCATAATATATCAAAGAACTTTCAAACTATAGGAAAAAACAGTAAGACAAATAGTCATATAAAAACAAAGAACTTTGAGGGATAATGTTTACAAGGGAATATAATTGACTAAGAAATACCAGTAATCAAGGAAATACTAGTATAAAAACATGTTATCACTTATCCATTTTGATCAATAAATACTAAGTCTTGAGTAGATTTAGCATTAACTAAAATAGGGAGGACATAGCCACTTGCTATACTGTTGTTGAGAGAATAAAATATTACATTTCAGAAGCTAATTTGGAAGTATTACTAAAATTTTTAAAGATATATGATCTCTGACCCAACAATGTCCATGTAGAAGAAAATCCTAAATTAAAAGTGGATAAAGTTATTCATTGCGGTTTCTGATAAACACCTTCACATCAGTCAGTAACAGATTAGTTACCACAAAACAAAGCATGCATATAAGCAGTAGCTTTGCACTAATTAAAAAGGACTCTTAGAAATGTCTATTACAAACTATAAGGAAATTTAAAAAAAACAGGTATGTTTCTGCATGTGCATTTATAAAAAGATGTGTGAAAGATTCCTTGCTAAAATTTAAGTAGTGGCTTTCCTAGGCCTGTGATATTGCAGATACTTTTTATTATATTATTTTCTCACAGAATTCTGTGTAACAATGAGATTTAAAAATATATATGTGTGTATATATATATATAATGCTATAAACAAAACATACTGTATTTTGGAAACTAAGAAAATGATATAAAAATAGTCGTTTGTCTGATATCTATACCTTGACAACTCTGTGTTAGTGTGTTCTACTGGGCAGTTTAGGGCTAGGATACATCAACTATTCATAATGACTCTGAATTAAATCTAAAATAGGTCTTCTTAAATGTGGCTGTTATAAATAATAATACTCCATCACTTGTAAAGACCCTCTAGGACTTCAAAGAAAAGAAACATTTTTGCTAGATCTTTATTCATAGATGAAAGAAGCCTAAGTGGAAAATAAATTGGTCTAGAACCTCATCAGAAAACTCAGGACCAGTAAAATGAGTCATCATACACTGCTGAAAAATTCCTGCTCCCTTATAACTGGTTACCTTTTCTGCTTGGAGCTCTAATGGAGCAGACCCCACCCTACCTGGCTGGTGGTGTGGCTTGAGTTTGTTGAGTGTGTGTGCACATCTGTGCAACATTGTAGGGGTAGATGGGAGGAGCAATAAAAGGTTAACTTAACGCCTTCAGGAAAGCATAATGGGAAGCTTCCATTCTTTCCTCTACAGTACCTCTCATGTATTTATCAAATAGGCAACAGGGATAGGATGACAAAGTGCCTGGATGATAGGAAATAGTTGCTCTACTTGCAACCATTCCCAAAAGAGTTTTTGCCTCTTATTGGCAGGTGATAGCAGCTCCCATGAGTGAACTATAAAAGACTTCTATTATCAGAGTTCCCAGAGAGGAACATTCCTGCTGGTGAGATTCTGGAATCCTCTGACTGACAAAGGCATCAAAGTCAAGAATGATAAGCCATAAAATACATGCCAATCCTATAATTTACTCTGAGAAAAGTATAATTTATGTTTGTGCAACATAAATCCAATTTATCAATTCAAATTGCACACTGAACAGTAAAAGATGTTCAGTGGTAAATGATCATTGACTTTACCTTTCATGTATCATGCATGTATGATTTCCTATAAGTGGACACCTGATAGCATTTTTTAGGGACACATTTCACATTTGGCACTTGGCATTCCCATTTCCACACTTCAATAAATAAAGCTGCAATTTATCCAGAGTGTTCTCATGGCTATTCTAATATGTGTGTCTTTAGAAGGTAAATGAACACCACCTTTGGATTCCGGATGAAATAGAAATTGATATTGAGTCAGAGCAGCTTCTTCTTATTCCTGGATTGTCAAGACATGTTCCTAGAAAGTTTAGTTCCTCTTTTGTTTTTGTTTTTGTTTTGTTTTGTTTTCCTGCTTGAGATTACTTAATGCCCCTTTTTGTCCTGGGGGATCTGGGAGTTACCTTGACTGAAGGTGGTCCGTGGTAGAAGGGCTAAAAAAGGAGCTTCTCACAGGACTGCTGGGAGCACCACCATCAAAGGCAAAAAGGCAACTTGAACTCCTCTCTTAAGGGTCTCCCTGTGTTGTTAGATCTAAAGGGGTACTAATACTAAACTAATTCTTCTCTTCCACAGATATACCTATTTTGTAATGCTGCTGCCAAAACCCATGTTCCATGTTTAGTCCTTCAAGTGTAAATATAAATGAACAACCAAGAATCCCAAGACATACAAATGATGAAAACCAACAGCTTAACAGAGAAAAACTAAGATGAATAGACTTAATGAAGATTGTAGCAGAGAATTTAAAATATTCTTGTTTTCGAAGACATAAAAGGACACTGTATCACTTTTTAAAAAATGGTTACCGAAAATATTATGTTCTTCTATCTATCCATATACCTATGTCTTCCTTTATACTTTTTGAAAAAGGGACGATCAGAAATGAAAATTATCAAAATTAAAAAAGTAACATCACTGGTATTTACAAACATTCAGTAAACATGTTACAAAATAGAATATACATGGCTGAAAACCATACCTAGACCTGAACAATAAAAAAAAAAAAAAATCAAAGGGAAAAAGAAAGGGACAATAAGAGAAAAAAGTAAGGTATAGAACATAAACACAGAAAATATATATCAGTGTAAAGATATTACAGAAAAAAAGAATAGAAAGAAGCATAGAAAATAAAATATAAATTCTTCATTGTAGATAAATAAATCTGTACATTTTGTCCACTAACTATAGAGAAAAACCTAAAATAATAAAACAATATTAAAACGATTAACTATATAGAAGAGTGCTGATAAATACATTGGCAAATTCTTATAAAATTTTAGAAGGCCATTTTAAAAAGAAATCTTAAAGTTTGGAGAAATTGAAATAAAATATCACAAATAGCCTACCTAAAAATATGTGTTTGATGGTTTTTTAACGTGTTAACTTGGCTAGATTCCCAGAAATGTGGACATTTCCAAGGGTCCCCTTACTAGTATGTTTCAGGTTAGAGTGGGCCACAAGGAAGATTTCCAGGGATGTGACAGAAGGATGAGAGGCAGCAGCCATCTGTAGCTCATCAATGCTTCTTGATCTGCTGACTTGCTTCCTTGGCATGAAGTTGCAGGTAGACCTACCTACAACTGTTCTACTCCCCCTGGATCCACCTATAGGTTTGGTGGCTCCTGGGGCATGTTCTGTGTTTAATTCTGACAAAGAACCCAGCTTCTGCTGGGATACCCTCAGTACTAAAATCAAAGATGAACCTGAGTTTCAATTCATCCTTGTGAGTTTCCAGCTACTGCTTGTGGGTTCCAGCCTACTGGTGACCTCTTCTTCTCACATGCCCACTCTGTAGAATTCAAACTTTAGTATCAAATAGATACAGCCTTATAGAGACTGGTTAACTAGTTTCCATAATTGTGTAAGCTAACTCCCTTATTAAATCCATATCTCCTACTGGTTCTGTTTTTCTGATTGATCTTGGACTGATACAAGGAGTGTCTGATGGGCATGATTTAGGGCCTGCAGTATGTATGTTTATGTGTGTGGGGGGGATGCAATTATTTCAGAGCCAGAATGCTATACTTAATCAGAGTGTTATTTAAATTTGAGGAAAAATAACTTAATCTTTAAACATAGGAATCTCAGGAAATCTACCACCTCAGGACTTCTGAAACATAAGCCAAGAAAAATTAAATGCAAAGGTATATACACACTACACCTCCCCACACATACACACACAAAGACACAAACAGAAAGAAGAAAGAGAAAAAGAGAAGGAAAAGAAAAAAAGAAAGTAAAATTGAATTTACGTTCAAGTCCTAGTTTTATGATCAAGCCCCATGGGCATGTTTTCAAGAAGACAGTATTCACCATTAAAAAACTGTATGATCAAAATCTGGAAATATGATTATGATACATGGTTGGTAAGAAAAATACCTATCTCTTTTTTAAAGATTTTATTTATTTGAGAGAGAAAAAGAGGGAGAAAGAGCACAAGTGGGAGAGAGGAGTAGATGGAGAGGGAGAGGCAGACTTCCTACTGAGCAGGCACCCTGATGCAGGGCTGGATCCCAGGACCCCGAGATCATGACTTGAGCCAAAGGCAGGTGTTTAACCAACTGAACCACCTAGGCACCACAACCGTCTTTTTCATTTTTCCTTTTTAAACTAAAGAAACAAAGAGGAAACTAGGTAAAGAAAAGAAATCCATAGTTCATAGGTGAAAAAGCTAAATGTGGTGTGACTTGAAGCAATTTACAGGGCATGCCAGAATTTTCTGGAAAAACAAGAGCATACATATAAGAGTAAAGAAACTGAAGATGATATAAGGGCCTACTGAGAATATGAAGTCATGTGATTTGTAATTTTTATCTAATTTATAAGAGGTACTAATAATTATCCCATGATCATTTTTTTTCTTAAAAAAGGTTTTGTCACTTATAGGGATTTTGCCTTTCCCTATGCTATTATTTTTAAATCTAGATTTCTATATGAAAATGTTGTTGCTCTTGTTTTTATTTTTCATTTATTTTTAAAATTTTTAATTGAAATTCTAGTTACTTAGTATTACTAGTGTAATACTGGTTTCAGAAGCAGAATTTAGTGATTCATCTCTTACATAAAGCACCCAGTGCTCATCACAACAAGTGCCCTCCTTAATACCTATCACCCTTTTAGGCCATCCCTACCTACTTTCCTTCCATCAACCCTCAGTTTGTTCTTTGTAGTTGAGTCTCTTATGGTTTACTTCACTCTCTTTTTGTTTCCCCTTCCCCTATGTTCATCTGTTTTGTTTTTAAAATTCCACATAAGTATGGAATGTGGAGTACCATATGATTTATATGGTATTTGTCTTACTCTGACTGCCTTTATTCACTTAGCATAATACACTCTAATTCCATCAATGTCATTTCAAATGGCAAGATTTCATTCTTTTTGATGGCTGAATAGTATTTCATTGTATATATATACACATATATGTGTGTATACACACACACACACACACACACTGCTTCTTCTTTATCCATTCATCAGTTGATTGACATTTGAGCTCTTTCCATAATTTGGCTATTGTTGGTAATGCTGCTATAAACATCAGGTTGCATGTGCCTCTCTGAGTCACTGTTTTGTATCCTTTGGGTAAATACCTAGTAATGTACTTGCTTGGTTGTAGGGTAACTCTTTTTTTTTAATGATTATTTTTTTTTATTTTTATTTATTTATGATAGAGAGAGAGAGAGAGAGAGGGGCAGAGACACAGGCAGAGGGAGAAGCAGGCTCCATGCACCGGGAGCCCGACGTGGGATTCGATCCCGGGTCTCCAGGATTGCGCCCTGGGCCAAAGGCAGGCGCCAAACCGCTGCGCCACCCAGGGATCCCGGTAGCTCTATCTTTAACCTTTTGAGGAGCCTCCACACTGTTTTCCAGAGTGGCTACATCAGTTTGCATTCCCACCAACAATGTAAAGGATTAGCTCCCCTTACTCTGCATCCTAGTCAACATCTCTTATGCTCTGTGTTATTAATTTTAGCCATTTTGACAGGTGTTAGGTAGTTATCTTATCACAGTTTGATTAGTATTTCCCTGATGCTGAATATCTTTTCTTTTCTTTTTTTTTTTTTTTTTTTAATTTATGATAGCCACAGAGAGAGAGAGAGAGAGAGAGAGGCAGAGACTCAGGCAGAGGGAGAAGCAGGCCCCATGCACCGGGAGCTCGACGTGGGATTTGATCCCGGGTCTCCAGGATCGCGCCCTGGGCCAAAGGCAGGCGCCAAACCGCTGCGCCACCCAGGGATCCCCGCTGAATATCTTTTCATGCGTCATTAGTCATCTGGATATCTTCTTTGGAGAAATATCTGGTCTTGTCTTGTGCCCATTTCTTAACTGATTATTTGGTTTTTGGGTGTTGACTTTGATAGGTTCTTTATAGATTTTGGATACTAAGCCTATACCGTATGTCATTGGCAAATATCTTCTCCCATTTCATAGGATGAATTTAGTTTTCTTGTTTCCTTTGCTGTGTAGAAGCTTTTTATCTTGATGAAGTTCCAATAGTTCATTTTTGCTTTTGTTTCTCTTGCCTCAGGCTATTTTTCTAGTAAGAAATTGGTATGGCCAAAGTCAAAGACGTTGCTGACTGTGTTCTCCTCTAGAATTTTGATGGATTCCTGCCTCACATTTAGGTCTTTCATCCATTTTGAACTTATTTTTGTGTATGGTCCAAGAAAGTGGTCCAATTGCATTCTTCTGCATGATGCTATCCTGTTTTCCCAACACCATTTATGGAAGAGTGTCTTTTTCCACTGGATATTGCTACTTTGTCAAATATTAGTTGACCAAATAGTTATGGGTTCATTTCTATGTTTTCTATTCTGGCCTACTGATCTATGTGTCTGTTTTTGTGCCATGCTGTCTTAATGACTAGAGCTTTGTAATACAGCCTTTATTTAAGAATTGTGATGCCTCTAGCTTTGCTTTCCTTTTTCAGGATTGCTTTGGCTATTCATGGTGTTCCGTGGTCCCATACAAATTTTAGGATTGTTTGTTCTAGCTCTGTGAAAAAAAGCTGATGGTATTCTGATAGGGTTTGCATTAAATGTGAAGATTGCTTTGGGCAATACAGACATTTTAACAATATTTGTTCTTCCAATCCATGAGCATGGAATGTTTTTCCATTTCTTTGTGTCCTCTTCAACTTCTTTCAAAAGTGTACAGGTCTTTCACCTCTTTGGTTAGATTTATTCCTAGATATCTAATGGCTTTTAATGCAACTGCAAATGGATTCATTCCTTGATTTTTCCTTCTGCTTCTTCATTATTAGTGTATAGAAATGCAACAGATTAGTTGCATGAGTTGATTTTATAACCTGCCACTTTGTTGAATTCGTGTATCAGTTCTACCAGTTTTTTTGGTAGTCAGGTTTTCTGAATAAAACATCATGTCTTATGTTAAGAGTGAAAGTTTGACTTCCTTGCCAATTTGGATGCATTTTATTTCTTTTTTGTTATCTGATTGCTGAGATTAGGACCTCTGGTACTATTGTAAAAAAAAAAAAATGGTGAGAGTGGACATCCCTGTCTTATTCTTGACTATAGAGGAAAGCTCTGTTTTTCCTCACTGAGGATGATATTAGCTATGGGTTTTTCATGATGGCCTTTATGATGATGATAAAGGTATGTCCTATTTATCTCTACTTTGTTGAAGATTCTTATCAAGAACCTTCTCATTCAAGAATGAATGCTGTGTTTTGTCAAATGCTTTTTCTGCATCTACTGAGAGGATCATATGGCTCTTATCCTTACTTTTATTAATGTATAATGTTGATTGACTTGAAAATATTAAACTAACCATGCCACCCAGGAATAAAGCCCACGTGATCATGGTGAATAATTCTTTTAATGTACTATTGGTTTCAATTTGCTAGTATCTTGTTGAGAATTTTTGCACTCATGTTCATCAGGGATATTGTTTTGTAATTCTCCTTTTTAGTGGAGTCTTTGTCTGGTTTTGAATCGGGGTAATGCTGGCCTCCTAGAAGGAATTTGGAATTTTTCCTTCCATTTATATTTTCTTGGAATAGTTTGAGAATAGATATTAGCTCTTTAAATGTCTGATAGAATTCCCCTGGGACTCTAATATGTCCTGGACTTCTGTTGGGAGATTTTTGATTACTGATTCAATTTCTTTGCTGGTTATGGGTTTGTTCATATTTTCTATTTCTTCCTGTTTTAATTTTGGTAGATTGTAAGTTTCTGGGAATTTATTCATTTCTTCTGGATTGCCTAATTGTTGGCATACAATTTTTCATAATATTATAATTATTTCTGTGGCTTGGCTATAATTTTTCTTTTATTCATGGTTTTATTTGAATCCTTTCTCTTTTTTGATAAATCTGGCTAGGGGTTTATCAATTTTATTAATTCTTTGAAAGAACCAGTTCTTGGTTTTTTATTTGTTTTTATTTGTTTTACTGTTTTGTTTTGTTTATACATCATTTATTTCTGATCTTCTTCGTCTTCTGGCTTTACGCTTTACGCTTTACTTGCTGTTCCTTTTCTAGCTCTATTAGGTGTAAGGCTAGGTTGTGTATTTGAGACTTTTCTTGCTTCATGAGGAAGGCCAGTATTGCTATATGCTACCCTCTTGTAGCACCCTTTGCTGCATCCCAAAGGTTTTGGACTGTCATGTATTCATTTTCATTTGCTTCCATGTATTTTTAAAAATTTTTTCTTTAATTTCCTGGTTAACACATTCATTCTGCAATAGAATTTCCTTTAATCTCCATGTATATATGGTCCTTCCAAATTTTTTCTTGTGGTTGACTTCAAGTTTCATACTTTTATAGTCTAAAAATATGCATGGTGTGCCCTCTTGTTGTACTTGTTGAGACCTGATTTGTGATCTATTCTGGAGAATGTTCCATGTGCATTCTTAAGAATGTGTATTCTGCTGCCTTTGATGAAATGCTCTGAATATATAACATATATAAGTTCATCTGGTCCAGTGTGTCATTCAATGCCATTGTTTCCTTATTGATTTTCTGCTTAGACAATCTATCGCTGTAAGTAGGGTGTTAAACTCCCCTACTATTACTGTATTATTACCAAGAGTTTCTTTATGTTTGTTATTAGTTGATTTATATATTTGAGTGTTCTCACATTGGGGACATAAATATTTACAATTGTTATATCTTCTTGTTGGATAAGCCACTTAATTATGATATAGTGCCCTTCTTCATCTCATTACAGTCTTCGCTTTAAAGTCTATAGTTTGTCAGATATGAGTATGGCTACTCCAGCATTCTTTTGGCATCCATTAATATGATCAATGTTTCCCCATCCCCTCATTTTCAATCTGCAGGTATCTTTAGATCTAAAATGAGTCTCTTGTAGACAGCATATAGATGGGTCTTGTTTTTTTGTTTTGTTTTGTTTTGTTTTAATCCATTCTGATACCCTATGTTTTAATTGGAGCATTTAGTCCATTTATATTTGGAGTGATTGTTGATAGATATTAATTTAGTGCTATTGTATGACCTGTAAAGTCATTGTTTCTGGAGATTGTCTCTGTTCCTTTCTAGTCTTTGTTGCTTTTGGTCTTTCTTCCTTACTCAAAAAGTGTCTTTTAATATTTCTTGCAGGATTGTTTGGTGGTCACAAACTCCATTAGTTTTTGTTTGTCTGGGAAATTCTATCTCTCCTCCTATTCTGAACGACAGTGTTGCCAGATAAAATATTCTTGGCTTCTTATTTTTTCTGATCATGTATGTTGAATATATCATGCCACTTTCTACTAGCCTGTTAGATTTCTGTGGAGACACTTTCTGGTAACCTGATTTACCTTCCCTTGTATGTTAGGGACTTCTTTTTCCCTTGCTGCTTTCAGGATTCTTTCCTTATCTCTCTGTATTTTGCAAATTTAACTATACTCCACCTCAGTGTTGGCCAGCTTTTGCTGATTTTGATGGAACTTCTCTGTGCCTCCTGGATTCAGATATCTATTCCTTTCCCAGATTAGGGAAGTTTTCAGCTATAATTTGCTCAAAAAAAACTCCTTTCCCTTTTCTCTCTCTTCTTCTGGGACTCCTATGCCATGAATGTTATTATACTTCATGGAGTTGCTGAGCTCCCTAAGTCTACACTCATGATCAATATTTTTTTCTCTCTTTTTTTCACCTATGTTATTGTTCATAATTTTATCTTCTATATCACAGATTCATTCCTCTGCTTCTTCCATCCTTGCAATCACTACTTCCAATCAGTTTTGCATCTTGGTTATAGCATTTTTTTTTTTTTTAATTTCAGCCTAACTAGTTTTTAGGTCTTTTATCTCTATGGTAAAGGTCTCTCTGGTTTCTTCCATGCTTTTCTCAAGCCCAGCTAGTATCCTTATGGTTGTTGTTTTAAATTCTGGTTCAGGAACATTATTTATATCTATTTTGATTAGCTCCCTTGCCATGACCTCTCCTTGTTCTTTCTTTGGGTTGAATTCCTCTGTTTTGGCATTTTGTCTAGGTCTCTGTCTTTTTGTGTTAAAAAAAAAGCCTATGCTTTCACCCGGTTTGTGTTGGTGCTGTCTGCCTGCCCAGCAACAATGCAGTGCTTCTGTGTTTTATCCTAGGTATAGGGCTGGGTTTCAAAACTACAAATTTTAGGGACTCCATGTGGTATAGACCCATGCTGATTCTCCAGGGGAGTGTCTCACCTTGCTGCAGCTCATTCTGGTTTGTTCCAGAAAAGCAGTCTTGACCACACAGGTGCTTGGATTTTATGGTAAAGCATAGCAAAAAGCAGGCATCCAGGTTAGTCACCCTCAGCAACTCTATGCCTGCCAGGCTCCACCCAACAATGGTGAAGACTTTCAAAACTTGTCTTTGAGCTCTGCTGCTTGTAAAATTTTTCAATAATCAATCCCGCAGCACCCACAGATTCTTTTCTCCCCCAAATCACATCACCACACCCCCTACCTTTCACAATGTACCCTTTCTGTCCGTCTAGTTGTGCAGTTTGTTTTCTCAGAACTCAGATGGATTTCCTGGGTGTTCAGAATGATTTGATAATTATCTAGTTGTGTTCTAGGAACAAGGCAAGCAAAATCCTCCTATACTACTTGTATTCTTGTTTTTAAAATGAAGGCAAGGCCTCTATTTGCGTTGAAATGATTCCATCTTTGCTTCATAAAATAATGCCTACCACATAGTCATTGCTTGATATTTTTTGAATTAATTCTTAAAATATAGAAAACCTGAGTTTGCTGTTTAGACAACAGCAGTACATTCTGATTTTTATGACACAGTTTACCAATTATTATTAATGGAAATAAATTTATGGCCATTAAGAAACACAATTAAAATTACAATAAGGGACACCTGGTTGGCTCAGTGGCTGAGTGCCTGCCTTTGGCCCAGGGTGTGATCCTGGAGTCTCAGGGTCAAGTCCCACATCGGGCTCCCTGCATGGAGCGTGCTTCTCCCTCTGCCTATGTCTCTGCCTCTTTCTCTCTGTGTCTCATAAATACAAAATAAAATAAAATAAAATGTAAAATAATATATAATAAAATTACAACAATAACTTTAACTTCCTAATGGTTCCCTGAATTTTTCTTGAACTTTAGATTAACTTTTGAGAATAAAGCAAGTTTTTTGAAACTAAAATAAATCATTGGGATTAAAGCAAAGCTGTCATATGCATCCCTGTTCCTTTTCTTCTGCTACATTTATATAAAATAAAATGTAACACTCTTGAATAAAAATATTAATAGATGTCTTATCTCTTGGAAGTGAGTTTAGGAAAAAAGTATTTGCTTCACGTGACAGAGAATTTTTCCTTATTTTCTAACGGTCTTACTAACAATGTATATCCATTTTTGTAATCAGAGAAAAAGATAAACATAAGTTTAAAAATGAATGAAAAGGACAGCCTGGGTGGCTCAGCGGTTTAGCGCCGCCTTCAGCCCAGGGCGTGATCCTGGAGATCGGGGATCGAGTCCCATGTCGGACTCCCTGCATGGAGCCTGTTTCTCCCTCTGCCTGTGCCTGTGCCTCTCTTTGTGTGTCTCTCATGAATAAATAAATAAAATCTTAAAAAAAAAAAAAAGAACAGCCCAGAGCAGATCCAAGTTTTGTGAGGCCTGAAGCTTATACAATTTAGAAACCCTGTTTAAGAAAAATAATACAAAGTTCCAAAGGCAAAATTAGGTGCAAGGCCTTGGAAGCCATGTGTGCAAATGAAGGGCCCTGAATTCTACACTTCATTCACTTTACTGTAAATCCTCCTCTAGGAATAGTTGTAACAGGATCCCTGGACATATGTGTTCTCCTGAGTTCTTTCCTATACATAATAATGTGTGCCCTGGTGAGAAACAGTTAGTTACCTCTAGCCACACCAAATAGAGGCCATTCTGTCAACAAATATGCGTTGAGGGTCTGTTCTACATAAAGCATATTTAAGGGGACAGAGAAAGGTACGGAAGCTGGAGTGCAGCTGAGGAGATGAGACTTGAACTAACAAGACCACTGGCACGGGTTTTCCTTACCAGCTGTGGAACTGTGGTCGGGGCCAGGGCGTCTCAGGGAGCCCAGCTTCTGTTTCTCTCCCCGGTTTTGGTCTGAGAGAGTCCTCTTCCTCAGATGAATGGGGAATGGACCTCAACGTGAGTAAAACCCTTTGGAGTTGCTGGATGGAACATTTGTTAAAGTTTAAATGACAGTTCTACAACTGGGAACTGCCCCCACCCAGGTTCCTTAAATATTAAATCACCAGCTTGGAATTCATTATGGCCTCTTTTCCCCAAAATGTACCTAATGCCATTGAAATAACTAGAACAGCATAAGGATCCTGAGTAAGCTATATGTATATTCTCAAGAAATTTATTTAGGGGAGGAGGATGGAGGATGCGGTGACTGAGCGACGAGCACTAAGGAGGGCACTTGATGGGATGAGCACTGGGTGTTATATACTGGCAAATTGAATTTAAATACAATTTTTTTTAAAAAAAGAAAAAGCCTGAATTTATACTGTACCTTTCTTTTATTTTCCTTTTCAATGGCCATAACTTTTTAATACATAGAACATTAAAAAGTAAGACTCATCCCTTCTTGCTTTTAAGACAATCCTTCCAGCAATTCCTTCCTCCTTCTCTATCATGAGTTTCTTTCTACTGAATCATTTACCTCAGCTATTAATTTTCCAATATTAGAAGCTAACAAAATAAATGAATAAACTCCACTGCCTCACTACTTTATTCCCTTCACGCCAAAAGTTCTAACAAGGTTTTTTATTTTTATTGTTTTCCCCAATCACTACCTCCAATCTTCTCTTAAACCCACAGAAATCTGGCTCTCACAATCCTGCCCCCTACATCCACATAACTCTTTTTGCCAAGATCAACAGTGACCTCCAAGTTGTTACAGCTCATGGACCATTCTCCAATCCATCTTACTTCTTTTTCCAGTAATACTTAGCAAGGTCAATCCTTCTTCCTCCTTGAAATATTCCATTCTCCCGGTGTGCAAGGCTCCGCACTCACCAGGTTTTCCACTTATACAATTGATTTCTTTTCCTCTATCTCCTTTGCTAGCTACTCCTCATTTCTCCAATCTTTTAGCCTTGTGTCAGTCCTTGGACTCTTTGTTAGCTAATGGATTCCTTTAGAATTCTTCCACCTAAAGTGGAAGGAATTACAAACTTGTAAGTCAGATCACATCAGTATTCTGCATGAAGCCTTTAATGGCTGCCCATTCCACTTAGAATAAAAATAAAACAGTCCTTACAAGACTCTCTTCCACCTATGTGACCTCTTCGCTCCCTTTTCTCCTCCTGGATTTTATGCTTAAGATTTAGTCTTTTGCTATTCCTCAAATACACCTGGCTCTTTACTATCTCAGGACTTTTATATTTCCCAGATACAAACATCATTCATTCCCTCCCCTCTTTCAAATATTTGCTCAAATGCCACTTTCTTACCAAGAGCTTCCCTGATCAGTATGTTGGAAATTAAGCCATTTTCTTCACCAAACTCCTACATTTCTGATCCCTCTTTCCTGATTCACATTTCTCCAACAATTTTCACCAACTGATCTAACATACCACTCTTTTCTTCTGCTGACAATCTATTTCCTTTCATTATAATTTAATTTCCAAAGTAAGAGTTTTTAAGTTTTGTTTATTAATGTATTTAGTATCTAGAACTGGTGCTTATCTGTATCTCATATATACAACTGGTGCCCATTAAGTATCTGCTTAATAAATTAATAAATAAGTGAATGAATTGACAAACAATCATGCCTGAGAGAGCCAAAAGAACATTTTGAAAGCTGGGGTCCAGAGCCAGTCACCTGGGACCAGGAAGGAAAAAGCAAGATCAGCAGTTCAAAAGGAAGCTGGGGGCAGTTGGGTTAATATACATAATAAACATTAACAGGCTAGTTGTGATGCAGTGCCAGGTGCAATGATTTTTTTAAAGAGCCAGTGGGAGGGAGGTTTTCATATTGTTTTATGAATTATAAGAAAGGTTATAAATTCCAATTATGAAAAAACTTGAGTTCCTTTTGTCAGATATGAGAATTACAATAAATAAATTCATCCTTAGCACAGCCACATATACTTTATTCTCCACACCTCCACACCAAGGTGGTTTTTACAGCTTTAAGGTTTTATTTCACATGTCCTCTGCTTTCTTTGTCCTCTCTGGCCTGTCTTTTCCTCTCCTCTCCTCAGTCATTGAAAGAGCTCTTTCAATGTTGCTTCCCATAAACATTTGATCCAGCATCTTTACTTTTCTCATATTTCAATATCAAATAAACTACTCATCATCACAAGCATGAATGTTTTTCCTTGGCTGATTTCACTTTTCCTTTTTCCAGCATGTGCCTTCTATTAGAGCAGTGTTCTCCTCTCATGACTTTTTATAAATTTCTCATCTCCTAATTTTCAGGCAGTATAAATTACATGTCAGGGACAAGGTATCCCTGCTTTTTCACACTGAATGGGTAATAAATTTTGAAAATTTCATTTTCTATATGGAAATGTCCTAACAAACAATAGCTGGATAGAAAACAAACACACACGCACACATACTTATCTTATAATCACGGACCAAACTATGTCATTAAACAGGCAGATGAAATGGAGATAGCACACCATAAAATTATGATTCAAAGAAAGGAAGGAAGGAAAAAGGGAAGGCAGGAAGGCAAGCTTGTAAATGTTCATAACCTTTTGTAAATTACAAAATAACATGCCCAGGTTAAATTCTTCATTATAGTTGATTAAATGATATTGCTATATTAAGGATGGATATTTCAGTTGGAATAAATTAACATTTTTTTCCTTGTGGTTTAGAAACTTGCAGAGGTCAGGGGCAAGTAGGAATAAGAAGCAATTAAAATAGCATTAAGTTTATAAATGCTAACTATAATGAGATTCCTATTTGATTTCCCTTAGTACATAAAATGTGGAGGAACAATTCTATCCGTGAAACAGATTTTTGAAAAATCATAATCAACCTTTATCTACTTCTATTCATTCCATGAAGTAGATAAAATATTTTTCATCAAGCATATAACAGTGAGACATAGCAATGCTCTTGTAAGGAATATTGTTCAATGCTTTATTGCCCAATTGAGAAAACAGACATAAAAGATTGCATGTTTTATGGTTTAAAAGCAATTTCTCAAAAATATAACAAATCTATACAGAGAGAAAGTTTAAAAACCATATCTATCATTCACTTGTGCCAAATCAATTTCCTATAGTGAATAGAAAAAAAAGATACAATAGCAACTATTCAAAGTTAAAAATATGTATGTTTAGTTTAATAGTCAGTTAAGCCCACAAGTTAGATATTTTTTAAATGTGATAAGAGTATGTTGTTGCTTTTCAACAACAACAACAAAATGTTTCCCCAAATCTTTCTATATCTTAATAAAGCAGCTGATAGTTACACTAAAATTTATTTTGTAGGCTTGTCCTCAGATTTCTTCATCTGAAAATTCTAAATGCAACCTTTCAATGGCACGGAATAAAATCAATAGCTCTTATAGTTCATCATATATTTATACACATTTAAATAAAGACTACACCAAATTAGTTTAGTAAATTTGCTCTAGAATATTGTCTGTACTATAGAAGTTAGGCACTTTGGTTTCAGTCCAAGAGTGTAAGAGGAGAAAATGATGTACAACACCAACTTCAAGGTCAGATAATGAGTTATGATGGAACTTGGCTTTAAATATTTAAATTGTCATATTTATGGACTCATCTTTTGACAATCAATTTATTCTGCTTTAAATATCTGTGTATTTCTTACCTGGAATTCGTGGCTTTAGAAAAAATTCTCAAATCTCACCAAGCTAAACTCAGTATGCTTACCTATAAAATATGTTGTAAAGGCAAGGGAAAGGATGCTAGGGCAATAGGGTCATCCTATTATTTATTTTCTGAGATCTCCTCCAAACTTCGTATCTATAATTCTTTAGAAAAGACAACATATCTTAACAAGAATGCCCAATTCAAGCATTATGAGAATAATAATAAAACAGTTCACTGGAAAAAAAAAAACAAACAAACAAAAACAAAAAACCAAAACAGTTCACTGGAGATACAGACAAAAAGGCAAAGCAGTAGACAGGTGTCGAATATTTGAATCTGATAGGCCAGTTATAGGGAACTTGGTGGTAATATAACGTGATATTAATTCCAGAACAATCATTCAGAAATATGAGGCAGAGATTTGGAATATATTATATAGTCCAGAGAGGGTGATGAGGACTTGGACTAAATTGGCAGTAGTAAGAAGAGAAATAAGAGATTTGGGGGTAAACTCTGTAACTCTGCTCAATAAGATATGATGAGTCAAGAATTGGGAAGATTCTAGAATAATAAAAGGGTTGCCATTGTTTTGAATATGAAATACAAGAATAACAAGTTTGTTGTACTGATGTGAATTGAGAATTATGAAATTGCAACTGAGGGGTGCCTGGGTGTCTCAGTCAGTTAAGCATTTGACTCTTGGTTTAGGTTCAGCTCATGATCTCAGGAGTCATGACATCTAACCTCACATTGGATTCTGCACTCAATGGGGAGTCTCTTTGAAGATTCTCTTCCTCTGCCCCTCCCCTCACTCATACTCTCTCTCAAATAAATAGATCTTTAAAAATATTAAAAAAATAAAATTGCAACCGAGAGAACCAGTTCTGGTTAACTTAAACCAAAGAGACAGAGGGACAGAAATGGAGACATAAAGATAGGGAGAAAGAAGGATATGAGATATTTTGCAGAACAGGAGAAAAAAAACCAATTCCATATCTAAAAAAAATACAAGCAAACAAAAAATTAGGGCAGTTCTTAAGTTTATATAGTAAGAAAATTCTATAGGAAGCACCATAATTGGTTCACTCAACTAAATATTCAAAACTTAGGAGTCTAGTCTTAATGACTGGCTGGAGAATTATGCCTTTTATACTTCGGCAAGAAGAGAGCAGCAATCTGATTCATAGTTCTGCTAAGAAATAAGAAAATTCTGTAGTGGAGATAGGAGTGCTGACATTTGTATTTTACCTATAAGATGAAATGAGTCAAGAGCTAGTCATGTTATACGAGGAAAGGCTGATGCAGAGTGAGGTCATGACCAAGTCATGGCTAGAGCAATTAGAAGGAACTGGGATGATGAAACTTTTGCTGGACACTAGGGAAAGGTGGGCATCTTTATTTCCAACAGATATTGGTGGTTAGCCTGAGAGAATAAATAGGCCTCATATGGAAAAAATATTAGGAGATAAAAAGTTGTGGTGACAGTGTTATTCCTCTAGCAATACAAGGAAGAAAGTATATATAACAAATGCCAACGGTGTTAACAGTTGAATAGATGATTACAGTTTTACCATTACAAGTTAAAATTAGCAGTTTCCAAAATATAAACACAGAATAAATATTCTTTATGTGAGGTATAATTATACCACTCGTGTCACTCCAAAATCCAGACTTTCAAGGGGAAGTTGCTGATAAGAACAGAGTACTCAAATCTGCATGAGTACTTCAGTATTTAATTATGAGTTTGCAGTTTTGTAACTGTCATTATTACCATTTTCCATCCAGTTGCAAATTCTTAACTACTCTCAATCTACACATCAAAATCAGTTCTTTAAAAATGCCTTTAGCATGACTCTGGCTTAAATTGCATTTGTAATTATTTTACAGCTATACACGCAGTTAACCAATTAGCTTATTAACCTCAGCACAATTTGTAAGAATTATTTATATGTGAAGCATTCTGATTAGTCCCTTAAATGAAAAAGGTATTTTAAAATTATATCTGTTTAATCATAAGAAAATGAAGCTAACACTATACTTCTGGCCCTAGAAGTAGAATTTCTCAACTTCGGCACTAATGATGTGCCGCGACCAAGTCAAACTGTACCTCCTGCCTTCCAGTCTTTACCATAAAAAATGCTTCCAGATGTTGCCAAATGTCCACACACACACACACACACACACACACCCCACACATAGGGGGGAAAATTCACCACAGGTGGAAAATCATCACTTTAGAGAAAGTGAAGTAACACTTTCTGGTGCTCTGCTGTAGGTAAGGGACAAAAATCCTTCCACTTTCATGTAAGTTCCTGGAGAGGAACATGATAAGTACACAAGTTTAATTCATGATCCCAATATCGGAGAATCAGGTTGTATGATATTTTATCATCATCTGATTATCTTACATAAGAAATATATTTTTGAAACAATTTGTAAAATATGCACACTATAGAGTAAAGGTGACACAGACTCTACTCTCTAGGAGATTAAACTCCCATAAGCACATGGTTCCTTTATTTCTTGATTGAAGCATAGATAAAATTTGTTGCAATAGCAATTTTAATATGTCTTACTTTCTGATTTTGCCTTGACAGAATAAAAGCACACATGAATTATGTGTTCTTCTACTCATCGTATTTTGACCAATATTCTGAACTTCTTATTCTAGTACACAAAGTAGTAACTGTTTAGCAAACATTTACTGAACAATTATTAGTTGTTCACCACATAGTATAGGGTGATTTGGAAGCATTGGTGATACACAGATGAATAAGGTACATTTCTGCATTCTGGGGGCTGAAATGTATAATAAGGGAGCCACTGAAGGCATAATATAACACATAAATTATGAGTAAGTAGGGAGTGTACACTTGAAAATGTCTAACTATAACTGGAAGAATGGAATTATGTGGGGAAGGAAATAATATCTGAGATGGGACTAGGAAGTGTAGGACTGAACAAGTGGAGGAAGATATAAAGATTTCTAGGCTGAAGAAGAGGCTTGACATTAATGAATGCTTTATGGATGATAAGTGTCATTTGGGCAATAGCTATCTGGTGGGGCTCCGGGAGACAATGATGAGAGAAGTAAAAGAGAATATAAGGTTAGGAGAATATTTAGGGCATATAGTAATAGCTTTGAATGGGAAAGGGCCAGCCAATGAAACTCTTTTGTAGATGAATGGTAAAAATCAAGCTTAAAGTTCTAGAGAAAGTTAGGGTTCTCCAGACAGACACCACAGATGCAAGAACAAAAGCAAAGAGGAAAGTATGAAGAATGATGCCATATAAGGTTTGGATAGAAGTAGAAAAGTCAGGCTTAGAGATTAGAATCTAAATATTCAAGAGAGGCAGAGAGGCACCAGGAGAAAATTGGGACCTCAGAGTGGACATGGGGAGTCTCAAAAAAGAAAAGGAGACCCTCTGGATATATATACAATTCAAATATATACAGGACTTAAAATTAGAAGATCATAGATGACTACCAGGAAAGTCATTTTATGAAAACACTTTCATCTTTCTTCCTCACTGCTTCTGCATCTGTGTCTTGATATTTTCCTTTAGAGTTTAAAATTAAGGAAAACAGGATTCTTCTTTCTAACTCCTGAATTTCTCTCTCCATTCAGTTGCGTCCCCTCCAGAATCATACTCACATTCATATATTCTCACTCTGTAGTATATTTCTTTAACCATTTATTTCTATTTTTTTCTTCATATTTGTGTAAGGTAGTCCATTTGTGCTCTTTGAACCCTAAGCTATAATGCTATTTCTTTCCTTCTTTTCTTTGGCAAACACTCTGCAAGTTCATCCATGAAATATCCATTTCCTTTTAGACCCTGGTCTCAAAACTATGATTTTTTTTCATCTACAATTACTTCACTGAGATTAGACTGTGAATATTCAGCTACATCCTCATCAGTTGTCAAATCCTTCCTCTCATTTCTGTTTACACAATTATTTCTAAAATATTTGGCAAGACTACATACATATTTCTTTAAAATTTCCCCTGTGTGATTTTTATGATATAGTACCTACATTTCTCAATACCATAAAAAAATGTTGTTTGGTATTTTATGAAAAATACCATCTGTGGACAAATAGATTTGGGCAAATTCTCTGCTAAAAAGAAAAAAAGAAATAGATGTCCTCACTGCATCATTTCTAAAAGACTTCAATATGCTAATCCTTCATGGAGAAGTTTTAAGAGGAAGGTCATATGGTCACAGAAGAGCCTTTTTTGTTTCATGTAATCAATTAATCTTTCCACTAATTTCCCCTAAGTTTTACAATATTCACATTCTCCTTGGATCTGAAATATTCCTATCAACACAAGCTTTGAAAGGGGGGAGGGAATGAACACATTCTGAGCAACCATAAATACTGGTAAAAGCAGCAGTTTCCAGCAAGAAACTGGAATCATTATTCTCATTGTGGGTTGGAAAATTGAGGCCTAGGTAAGTCATATCACTTGATCAAGTTCACACAAGTAGTGAGTGGCAAAACTGTGATTTGAGCCAACGTCCTTCACATTCCGAAGAGAAAGTTCTTTTCATCACATGAGATTGCCTCTAGGTCTTAGGCCTCTACTCTTTCTCTGTCCTTTCTCCTGGAAAGAACTGGCATCAACTACAACCTTTATGCAGACAATTTCAAAATATACACTATTTTTCTAGAAGTGATGTCAAATTTCTTGTCAATATCACTCATTCTCATTGGTCTAGAACTACTGAATCTTTTAATTCATCAATGTCCTTTGCTCTCTATATACCTTTGGCAACTAAGTACCACTGATTTTTTCTTTTTCTTAAATGCTTTTTATATACAGTCCTAATACATTCCTAAAGTCAGGATTCTGGTAGAGGCTTTCAGAACCCTTCGTAATTAAAAGCCTCAATGAACCTCAGACTTCTTAGTTTCAGTTCCTACTTTCAATATATTGCTATGAGGTTGATCCTTCTATGAACCTATTGAGTTTAATCGATGTTAATAGGTTTTTAAATTTCATTCCTCATGCAAAAGATTGGTTTTTGTCCCACCATGTGAATCCTTCAAACCCTGGTTGACCAAAAACGGCACTTGTTTTGCAACTTTTGTATCTACTTGAATTCAGAGTAGTTAGTGGCTTGTCTGAGTTCTGATGCTTCTCTGTTAGTTTTCAGAGCCTCTAGAGCAAGTAGGAGCTCCTCCTCCTTTTGCTGCTCCCAGAAGGAGTGCAGGAGTTTCTGTTTTCTTTAGAAATGCAAATAAAAATGTAAAAACATTACTTCTTTCTGATACAAGCCTACGATAGCTCCTGGGATAACCAGAAATGAATACCTTGACCTTAGTAACCTGAGCGCTAAGGGAAGCCAGGAGATTCACATCTATTTGAAAAGACTGAATTCTGGTACTGGACAAGAGAAGTATAATCCTATTACATTTACACAGTTTGCAGTAGACTTTGAAATTCATATTAACATTCCTAAAGGGAAGATAGTACTGTAGCTGAGAGTCATGCAGTCAGAAGAGAAAATCATTGCTCCTAGTTTGGCAAATGATTTCATTACTCAAATGAAAAGAAAAAAATGAACCCCTACCCATCGCCATCTCAGTGACCCATTTCATCAGGGAAATAAATACCTACTAGGGATGTGAGCAGGTGACTTCAGAGCTACTTTGTACTTATAGCTTCTCATGTTAAAAAATGGAGAGGCTGGTGAAAGACAACATCTCTGAATCCACACTTAGTTAACACTCTGTTACTAAAGCATCCTGCCTTAGGTCACTCACCTCCTTTAATATTTATTTTTAATTTATTGCCAATTTTTAAAAATGTGCACATTCTACCTGCAGCAACCATGAAAGCTCCAAAGCTAATCTTATCCTAAAACATGAAAAGGAAATGAAAAATAACTCCTAGAATTATTATTCACTTATGTAAAAATGCAATCTTTGCTAGAAGTTTCACACTTTCCTCTCTAAACCAATGCCTATGGTATTATAAAACCCATTCTTCTGTTAAAATCTGAGGATATTTTAGAGAGTTGCCCTATACTGTCAATTTAACTTCTACATTCTAACCTGATCCTCCTTGTATTTTCACACTTAAAAAAGTATATTTAGAGGAGATGTTTATAGTTCCTTAAAATATTTATAACTATTTTTGAATCAGGTGCTAATTAATAAGACAGATTAAAAATAATAGAAAAAAAACCATGATGTCCTCTACCTTATTATTCTGGTTTTGAAGTCAGAACTGAAGTTAGAAATCACTCCAAGAATGATCTTTAATACAAAGAATAATGGGGTCTGATTACTTTTTCCTGTGAGATGAGCAATTATTAAAAATGATACCACAAGTTATTGATAAAAGTGTCATTCACTGTCTAGCCTGAAAACTTGATTAGGGATCTCAAGTGGTATCATGCTCTCCCTTCTTGAAATTGCTATAAAAATATCACCACATGCCCTTCCCCCATTTAAGAGACATTTACATCTGTGGAAGTAGTTCCCAAGGCAGGCACAGTAACCCGCCCCACATATACCCAGGAACTGACAGTAACCCGCCCCACATATACCCATTCTCCTCTGGACATGTCCCCAATTCATAGCTCATTTTGGTCATCCTGAATTAAACAGAAGAAGTAACTCCACTTTCTTTCCCAGCAAGCTTTCCACTTCCTCCTCTCATACCAAAAATAAAACAAAAATAATAAAGACTCTCTCTGTCTTTATTGCTCAGTCACTGTTAAAACCTATATATTTGTCTTCTCTGAATCTTCTGAAATGATTTATTTTTTTCTTGTTGTCATCTATGGAAATAAATATGACAGAGACTAAACGTGAGCTATAAGGTTAAGTGACTCTGACTTTCTCCATATGAAGAATAAAAAGGTCAATTATCCTGAGATACTCTCTTCCTTTCTTAAAATGTAAGGATACTTGGCATCAGAAAGAAGAGCATGACCGGCTGTTTCAACATTTTATCAACAGGCCATAATCACTTCTTTATTTCAAAATGTATGTTTTTTGTTGTTGTTGTTGTTGTTGTTGTTGTATCTCCCTCTTTAAGAATAGAGATAAATCAAAACTCATTTTGATAGTGGATTATTTTGCCCTTTTTTTTTTTTTTTTTTTCCTAACAAAGACCTTTCTTTAAAGAGATCTTTTGGATGCAAAGAAAACACTGATTCCACCAAAACTACTGTGTAAGAAGACTGTGCCTCTCACAGGACAAAAACCAATTAAAGAAGAACAAAAAGATCTGATAGAGAAAAGAGTTCTGCCTCCGTTGGTCCACATAAACAGTGTTAGGTGAAAACAAACCAGAGAATTCAGGCACTTAATGGAAGTCAAGGATATCTTAGGACAACTTTAACCTGCAATACCCACCCTGCATCTGGTGGAGGGCTATCTACATCCAGTCCCTAACTATGACAGGGAATTCGCACAAGCTTATGAGTAAGAAGAAAGTACCATCCAAAAGAAACACTGGCGAGGCCATTAGCCAGTTTTAAAATATTCCCTGTGAATAGCACACTAAGAATCAGAGTGTATCAGTCTACAGACAGATTCAGTCCTCTTCTAGGAATGGCAGCACCTTTATCTTTTTTTATTACTCACATTGTACTCTTTTAAGGGCAGCTTCATCAAGGTGTTAGAATATGTAATCTCTTTTATGTTTTCATTTGCCGTAAAAGCTGAGCTACCACACCTTCTTTATTCACATTAAGTACAGGAAGCTGGACTGAGAGAATCTGTGGCTCACCCTAAAGTATGGGGCAGCTAGGATATTGGAACCCCAAATGCCCACTTCCTTGGAGATGGTGTAGACATTTAACTCCAGTTGTAATTCTACTTGCCCTTCTATTTTCCTTTTTTTTTAAAAATGAGAGTATTATATAAATATATTCTTACTGTAAATCTATTAACCAGGTCACCAAGGCAAAGAATGGTATAAAACAAGGAGTATTACTGTTTTGAGTAATATAATGGCCTAAAAATCATAAAAGATCTTTCAAATGAAAAAAACAAAAAATTAGATAAAATGTATATCTTCTAAGTGTATTGTTGGGCTGCCCCCAAATAAAACCCGTGAAGCACAAGACAACGTAAAAGCTTGGCATGCAAGGTAAGCAAAAAGACAAATTTATCCTGAGGGCTTCTACCAAACCTTGGAGACCCCAATTTCTATTGTCATGTCCATGGTTCTGCTATGGAGAATCTCATCAAAGGCTCCATACCACAAATGATGATGACAGAGGCTAGCCCTCAGTGTAATAGTGAAGTAGAGATAAACATGCAAAGCAAAATGCCTTGACAAGGCCACTTGCATATCTAAAATCGAACACTGGATGGTGACGGGAGGGAAAATCTCTTGTGAGAATTTATAACTCCAAGCTAGCCTTTCCATGATTTTATGGTCTAAATTCATGCTTCCTCTGTGATTCAAAAACTCCTCAAAGAGAAATTTAAATTTAAAGTGTTTTTTAGATTGATAGGGCATCCATGGGACTGAAAAGTATAAAAGCCACCTGGCTAGCATGCTAAAGCAGGTGAAAGAAGGGAACTGAGCATCTCTTAATTCCTTATTTGGACTTTATTATCTTCCCGATTTGAGACTAGGCCTTTACCTCCATTCTCCTCAGCTGGTTGTCCAAAGTACACATTTCCTCTGGTTTTGTATCCCCAGAGAATAAACCTCTAGGCTCCCCCAAAATAGGAAGGGGGTGACACCACTGACTGATCTTTAATCAGACTTTCAAAAGCCTTGCCCATTCCACCCCTCCAACAACACACATACTTGCACACTTCCTTCCGTAGAATGTGGGAACTTTCTGGAGTTCTACATGACAAATCACCTTGTTTCTCTTCAGCCCCCACACCTTCTTTCCTGCCAAAACTTTGGCATAATTTCATTCTGCAAAGTTACTTTACCTTTCTCCATTCACTTTCTAAACCACATATTATGATTGAGGTTACAGATGGCTCCTCGTTTACTTGAAGGTGAGTTTATTGTGCTGCTTGTTCTCTGGAATAGTTTTATAAAAGAAATCTAATTGGACATTATTTTTTTCTTATTGTTTCACATCTTCCTTGCTGGTTTTGAAGTAATTTTAGAGAAAAGATGAAGTAGAGATGTCTTTGCTTCACTATCGTAAAATAGTAAAAAAAAAAAAAAAAAAAAAAAAAAAAAATGGAGACCCAGTCCACTACTTTAAAAGTATATGTTTTCCAAAAGATAAACACTAGAAATCTTCTAATATTGGTGTCCAATTAGAGAAAATTCAAGTAGATTACCTGCCTAGTCTAAGGGACTGTGAAGTCTCCAGCTAGAATCCATTTAAATTGAAATCCAGGGCAGCCTGGGTGGCTCAGCAGTTTAGTGCCACCTTCAGCCCAGGGTGTGATCCTGGAGACCGAGGATCGAGTCCCACATTGGGCTCCCTGCATGGAGCCTGCTTCTCCCTCTGCCTGTGTCTCTGCCTCTCTCTCCCTCTGCGTCTCTCATGAATAAATAAATAAAATCTTTAAAAAAATTTTTTTTAAAAAACCAACCATTAGGCTATACTAGTATCAAAGTTTCAAGATCTAGGCCACCATACAGAGTAAAGTCATGTACCACACAAAGGTGCCATTTTTAAAGAAGTTAATTCCTAGAGATATTGCTGACCTAGATGTGTTATAACAATTTTTCAGTAGAAAGTAGTCTTATAATTACAAGATCATATTATTACAATAATTTTCTGATATATGGAAGTAAAATGTTTTAAGGAGGTGGTCCCTTCTCTTAATTTACATAGTCACTATCTAGCTTCACAGAAGTCCTGAATGAAATTAACTTGCCAATCAAATTCACATCTATAAATATTCTGAGAGGGACATCATTTCTGAGTGTAATTGTCATAAAATGAAGTGACCCAAAATTCCTATGTCAAAGCCCTAATCCCACATATTGCTATATTTGAAGATAATTAAAACCAAGAGAAACAGTTTGTTTTTAGGTGGTAAGGCCAGCAACACATTTTACCATCCTATCTTAGGGGTATATCGACTCTCCAGCCCTATTTCATAATTTAGTTCTGTGGGGATCTTGATTGTCTTTTCCTTCGATGAGATAGCATACTAGTCCATTACATTAATGACATCACTCTGAATGGATCAAGTGAGAAAGAAGTAGCAACTACTTTAGACATTTTGGTAAGAGGGTAAAAAATACATTTGAAAAAATTCAGAGGCCTTCTACCTCAGGGAAAATTTCTAGAAGTTCAGTGGTATAGGGCACATGAAGATATCCCTTCTATCAAAGAATATGATTTTGCATCTGGCCCCTCCTAGTGGGTCTTTTTCGATTTTGGAGGCAACATATTACTTATTCAAGTGTGTTAGACCATCTTATTTACTAAGAGATTCAAAACGCTGTTAATTTTAAGCAGGTCCCAGAATGAGAAAAACCTCTATAACAATTCAGGCTACTGCACATACTGTTCTGCCTCTTGGGCCATATGATCCAGCAGATCCAATGCCACTCAAGTATCGGTAACAGACAGGAACACTGATTGCAGCCTTTAGAGGCTTCTATAAGTAACTGCAGGACAGGTCCTAGGATTTTGGAGCCAAGCCCTGCCATCTACTGCAGATAACCATTCTCCTTGAAAAACAGCTTCTAGTCTGATACTGTGCCTTAGTAGAGATTGAAGGCTTAATCATGGGCCACCAAATTATCATGCAACCCATATGCCTTCATAAACTGGATGTTACTTAATCCACCAAGCCACAACGTAAGTCATCATCAAATGGAAAATGGTATATAGATGATTTAGCCCACACAGGCCCTGATGGCATAAGTAAGTTTATATGAATAAGTGGGAAAATGTCCATGGTCTTCGCTTCTGCTTCAGCACCTGCTCTCTCCCAGTCTGTACCTATGGCCTCATGGAGAGTTCCCTACAATCAATTGATGGAAGAAGAGAAGAATCCAGCCTAGTTTACTGATGGTTCTGCATAATATCTAGGCACAATCCCAAAATGGACAGCTATAGCACTATAGCCCCTTTCTGAGATAAAGAGAAATCTTCCTAGTGTATAGAATGTAAAGCAGTATATTTGGTTGTTCACTTTGCTTGGAAGGAGAAATGGCCAGATATGTGATTACACACAGATTCACGGCCTGAGGCCAATGGTTTTGCTCTATGGTCAGGGTCTTGGAAAGAACACGACTGGAAAGTTGGTGACAAGGAAATCTGTGGAAGGGTTATCTAAACAGACCTCTGTTTTTTGGGGGAAACAATGTGATCAAATTTGAGTTCCATGTGAATGCTCATCAAAGAGTGACTTCAGGAGAGGAATATATTAATAGTCAAATGGATAGGATGATCTGTTCTATGGATACTAGTCACCTTAGTCATCCCTCTTTATCCAGTTACTCCTGTCATCATCAAATGGATTCATGAACAAAGTAGTCATCATGACAGGAATGGAGGTTATTCACAGGCTCAGCAATACGGACTTCCACTCACCAGTGTCAACCTGACTATGGTAATCATTGAGTGCCCAATACGCCAGCAGCAGGAAGCAACACTAAGTCCTCAATATGGCACCACTCCCCAGAGTGGTGAGCTGGCTAAATGGTGGTTAGTTGATTACACTGTACCATTTCCATCATAGGATGGGTAATGTTTTATTCTTACTGAAATATATATTTATCCTGGATATGTATTTCCTTCCCTGCAGACAATACTTCTGCCAGAACTACCATCCATGAACTTACAGAATGCCTTGTCCATAGTCATGGTATACCACTCAGCATTGCTTCTGATACAGGAACTCACTTCACAACAAATAAAAGTGCTGCAGTGGGCCCATCCTCGTGGAATTCACTAGCCTTACTATGTCTCCCACAATCCTGAAGCAGCTGGCTTGAAAGAGTGCTAGGAAGGTCTTGTAGACTCAATTACAATATCATTCAGGTGACAATACCTTGCAGGGCTGAGACAAAGTTTAACAGAAGGCTGTATAGGCTCTAAATCAGCACCTGATTTTTGGTACCATTTCCCCCCTAGGCAGGATTTATAGGTCCAGGAATCAAGGGGAGGGAATGAATAGGAGTGGCATAACTCACTATAACCTCTGGTGACTCACTGGTAAAATGTTTGCTTCCTGTCTCCTGCAATCTTATGTTCTGCTGCCCTATACGTCTTTGTTCCAAAGGAAGCAATGCTTCCACTAAGAGACAAGATTCTATTGACCTGGAAGTTAAGACTGCCACCTAGCCATGGTAAACTCCTCACAGCTTGAATCAACAGATAAAACAGGGAGTTCTTGTGCTGGCTGGGATAGATTACTGGTCCTGACCAATAGATAAAGACACTTAATTCTAAATACGCCTTTTAGAAAAAACTATAAAGCCAGCATAATGCAGTTAGTTCCAAAAGGTCTGATTTTGCTACAAAAATCCCTTTAACAACAAAGTGGTTAGATTTAAGAGTAAGACACTTCTTAACAAGCCTCATTTGATTGGTACCTGGATTATGAATGAAACAGAAAAGTAAGCAGTCTGATGAGTCTCTGCTTTTCAGAGATTTCAAGATGTCACACCTTGGCATTGATAATTAAAAGCACTTCTACTTTAATCCAGATGCCTACTTGCAATGTCTTCCAGGAGTTTAAATAATACCTTTCTATGTGTATTATAAGAAGGCATAGTAAGGACGTATATAACAATTATATTTAAGTCATAATTATTAAGATTACTCTATTTATTCAATTATCCTTAATTCATTTAATGAATATTAAAGGAGCACCTAAAAATGCAATGTATACTGTTGGGTCTAATCATAGATATAGTCTTCATTCCTTGGATCACGTCCAACATATGTTTGGAACATAAGCATTGAAATATGCAAATGACTGAGAAGAGACACCTGCTTCCATTGCATTAGTCCTTAGACACACAAGCTGGTTATGGTTAAAAAATGGTAAAAAGAAAATGGTATAATATCAATATTACCTAACACCAAAAACTCAAATACTGATAAATATAAATAATTTGATCCAATAATATCCTAATTATTCAAATATAAAATAAGCAATAGCTTATAAGAATAACATAATTTTAAGTTATATTGTAACAGAAAAACTGTTTCAAAATTCTCTTACCTCTTGTTTGTACCCCCTTTCCACAGGGTTCACTAGAGCCCATTATCCCCTGCCTGACAGACTCTGGAACCAAGATACAAGGGCTCCATTTCTGTGGCTTCCACCTGTGATTACAAAGAACAGCAGACTAAAAATTTTACCATGGCAAATGTACAAAAGAAATACACTAAATAAATGAATTTGAAATCCAAAAGCACAAAAACACTAATTCAATAAAAACAGATTTAAAACCAATGTCATACGATGGATCCCTGGGATGCAGTTGGGAGGATAGTAGTCTACTCTACCCTAGATTGATGGTTAATGCAATATTTCTATTTTTTAAAATGTGGACATTTTCCATAAAAGCTATATTCTATAGAGCAAAGGGGCAGTAAAAATCTTTAAAAGCAGAGATTAAATCTAGGTTTACCCTCCTCTGAGCTTAAAACTATCTAAAAAAGTAGGAGGAGGAGGAAGAGGAAGAAAAGGAAGAAAAAGAAAAATCCCTCTGTCCGACACATTGGTGCTTTAGAGAATCAAGGCTTGAACATCTGAAAGTTTGGGGTGCAAACCGTCACACTCGATCTGCTTCAAGACATTTTTGTAAGATGTTTTCTAAGACTTTAGGGTGACTCAGAAATTTCAAAAGTCATAAGGGAAGGCGGAGTTGAAGGGACCTATCTTATGTGATAGCTCGCCTCATGGAAGAGGAATGGATCCACTTCTGATGAATTGTCAATATTTCTCTTCCTCAAAGAAAATATTTTCTAAGGAAGTCTTGTGGATTTTCACTGTTTTCCTTCCTCAGGTATAAAAACTTCCTATTTTATGACCCACAGGACAGAGTGACTTGTATCCTTAAACCCATCCCTTGAGAATGTACCAGAAAACCCAAACCGTAAGTGTAACCACAGATTCTGCTCCTTCCTTAGTATATTTTCACACTTTTTCATATGAGCCAATACCTCTGATAGAAATGCTACTTCAAAAAAAATGAAACAGAAACATGAAGCAAAAATATTATTGACCAGTTTTGCAAATGAAATAATTGATATATATAGATCCCTAGAATTTTTTCATCTTGCAAAGCTGGTTAATTATATATGTAAAATCATTGACCTCACTCAAGTGGCCTCTATATTGGGACTAGTTGAGAAATTCTAGAGAAATTGAGAAACAGCTAAACATAAAAACTTATCATTTAAAGAAATCACCCCTTAATTTTAAATAACTGTAAATTTACTTTGTATATGCATAGATTCATTGAGTATAATTCCAAAATACAGAAATTGAAATGGCAAGGGGTTTTAGTCCAATTTTTCAATAGGATGAATCACTCATTCAGATATCTTAAGTTTACTGAGGCTTTCTACATCAAAATGAGACTATGGAGCTCAGTGTTGTTTAGTATGCTCCATAAACTGAAATAGAATGAATTTTAGTACTCTCATTAAACACAGTTTTGGAATGATAAACTTGGGCTCAGAGTGGTTAAGTGAAATGTATGAAATTCCATAACTCAGCAGGCCAGTTTTCCCTCCTAAAACCCTGGATGTTCAGCTATAGACTCTTGGCCCCACCATCAATTCTATGTAAGGATACATCACCATACTGTCTTCCCTTTTGCTTATTAATTAAATGTGTTCAGAGATGCTCAAATTCACAGAAAAATTTCTACAGACATTTTGATTCTGTTTTAACTTGTGAAACATGTGAATATGTCACCTTAATGGAGTCAAAAAGAAGAATCAGAAGATAATGATAAAGGTCTTACCTACCTAACACATCAATGAGGAGGGATGCAAAAACTAAATTGGAACCATGGTGCTTAAAATTCAAGGGTGTTTTACTAAAAAGCAGAGAATCATGCTGATAACCTGTATGCATATTAAACTAGGCATCAAGAGAAATGATACAATGATACAATCCAGACACATCATAAGTGGTTTCTGGGGAAAATTGTAGGAGGTCAATGATGGAAACATGTTCAAACATGAGTGGCTAAAATGAAGTGCAACCAGAAAGTAAAGAGAGTGGACCATAGAAAGGAAAAAAAAAAATCTCACTAATAACTTCTAGGATTTTTCTCTGATTATAATAGCCCTGGATTGATAAAAATGTCTAATAACATTTGATTTGGCTATTTCTTTCAATTGGCTACTTTCCCCAAGAGCTCTCTGATGGGCTCAGAAGTTTCAATATTTATATCTGATCCAAAAGGATGAATATTGACAGTGTTTCCACAGCACCCCTGTGGTTAATGAAGGAAAACTGGTGGTCTGGGCATGTTCCCAGTGTTTATACGTCCTCTTTAAACTGGCTGTTAGATACATACAATGAGAATAAAAGATAATAAAATTGATGGTAATTTAGACTCTTCAGTGACACTCCATTTAATGTGAGGAGTCTTCTTTAAAAAAAAAAAAAGAGAGAGAGCGAGAAGGAGAGAAAAGGAAAAAGAAAAATAACTTTGTTTTCCTGAACAAATTAGCCCTTGAATTTTATAGCTTTAAGATAATAGTTTCTCAAATAATCAGGAGAAACACTAGGCATTTTTGCTACGGCATTTTTAAGTGTGCTGATTACTATGTGAGTTTTAAGACAATTTTTTGTTGTTGTTTTTTTTTTCTTTATTTATAAATCAGTAAAACTCAGCAGTGAGTGAATTCAATCCAGATGTACTTTAAAGCAATGCTTCAATCCAACATTAAAAGAATGGACATTAATGACTAATCACACAGATCTCAGGCATTGCTTTTATAAATAATAATAACCAACTTGTCAAGAGGGAAGATAAACGTAACATACATATTTTAAAAGTCATTTTCTTTTTTTTTAAATTTTATCCACAGGTCAAACTTTTTTTTTTTCTAAGTAGATTTTTTTTTTTAAATGTACACATGACAAAAATTAAGAACCAATATTTTTGGAATAAAAGTAAATAATTATTTTAAAAGTACATATTTGTTCTTAGTTCTTGATTAAAGGCTTTAAGATGAAACCAACAGAATAAGGTAAATTATATGTGTTTGTTTTCCAGGTAAAGACTTTATGCTGAATCTCTTTGGATCCTAATCCTTAAAATTGATTGCCTCGGTGCCAGAACTCCAGCAGTTCACTTAAAATCAAAACAAATTTCTTTCTTTTTTTTTTTTTCTGTTAATTAAGCTTTCATATTCTTTACTCCCTCAAAATATATTCAAAATAAGAGGGGAAAATATTGAGGTATTAAAGATAAACATTATCTCATCTTACCTCTCACTAAAAATCATAAACTACACAAAGAAAATAGGTCATGATTTATACAAAAAAATAATAATAATAATTAGTTTAAAAGGTAACTAAGGGGCACCTGGGTGGCTCAGAGGTTGAGTGAGTGCCTTCAGTTCAGGGCATAGTCCTGGAGTCCAGAGTCCAGGGACTGGGTCCCACATTGGGCTCCCTGCAGGGAGCCTACTTCTCCCTCTGCCTGTGTCTCTGCCTCTCTCTGTGTGTCTCTCATGAGTAAATAAATAAAATCTTTAAAAATTTTTAAAAATAAAAGGTAACTAATTACCGATACATGGGGCATAGTGAAATATCTTCACACTCTCGCTCTTCAAATAAAGTATCTGGGCATTCTTGACCTCCGTTGGCTGCTTCCTGGATGATAATCCTGTATCGAGACTGTTTTACTGTGGCATTTCCTAAAGTAAAGGAAAAATACAATTATAGTGCACGTCTGTGTGGATGCAGGGGGAAATCCAGGGTTAGTCACAGGAAGGAAGGAAGGAAGGAAGGAAGGAAGGAAGGAAGGAAGGAAGGAAGGAAGGAAACAAACGAACGAACGAACGAATGAAGAATATGTGTTAAGGCTACTTAGGGAACAAAAATAACAAGCAAAGACCAGGAGTTAATACTTCATATTATACTCAATCTTACTCCCATGAGATAGTTAACACTTAATAATTGTGATTTCAAAATTTGTCGTAATATGCAAAGATTGTCTTATTATGCTTTAAATTAATCAGAATTTATAGAGTTACATAGCATAATCTGAGGAACCCCAGAAATCCTCTTTGATCTCAAAACAATAGCTCAAGGGCTTAGAGTTTTACTAGGAAGAATTCCTTCCCTCCAGCAAGGCCCTTCCCTCTATGGGTGACTCTTTACAGTGCAACTACTCATTAAAATTAAGACATTAGGAATTTATTTATTTATGGATATTGGTTTCTTATACTTCTTATTCCTCATAACCTGAAACCATATTATATAGTTGAATTTAGGGAAAAGGCATGAAAATTATAACAGAACAAAATATTGTCTACTTTCTGGTTTGGCTGAAAAGGAGAAGCATTAATAGGCACCTCAATAAAGATAGCCAATGTTCAGTTTAATGTGCTGGGGCACTCATCTCATAATCTTTGGATACCTTCTGAATCAATAACAACAATAAAAGCCAATCACAGTTACAACTATTTCAATTACCATGTGGAACTTTGCACTAGATATAAATACACAAATTCTTGAACTTAAAATTAAAAAGAAAGAGAAGGAGACACACAGAAATACAATAAGTTTAAGACATCAATAGAGCAAGAAGACATCAACAGTGTGCAGTGTTATGAGAATATAGAAGAAAGAGTAATCATCTTTGTTTCTGGAAACCAGACAGTTCCTGGAGGAGGCAGATTTTATTCTGGGACTTGAAATCTTAATTGAAAAAAAAAAAAAGGCTGAAGTCATTTTGGGCCAAGGAAAGTTTGAGAAAAAGCTCTGCTGAGACATAAATGAGTGCATAGAATTCACAGGGAAAGACATGTAGCTGCATTCAGATGAAAACTGTGTGCATTTGACTTCTGAGTGTGTACAAGCTGGGGGAGGGTTACAAAGAATGAAGAGAAGGGGTGATGTAGGAGAAAATAGAATTAATTGGTAGGTTTGGGACAGATAAGGGACTTAAACATATTAAGAGGAAACTTCAACTTCTAGAAAACCAGTAAACTAAGTGGAGTGTGACAAAAGGAAAAAAAAAAAAGACTTTTCATTAAAATTATATATTCACATGTTTTGTTTTTAAATCATTAGTACAAAGACTTACAGTGAGAAACAATTGACCCACAACCCATTCCCTGCCCTCCTTCCAGAACAACTCAAAATCTATATGGTTCTTCTGTGGTTATCTCCAAATCTATACATAATAAGCTTATGCCATTGCTTCTTGATTCATTAATTTTAGACATCATTTATTGACTTTCTGCTATAATTGATGGTACTTTACTTTGCACCACCTTTCAATTGTCTATAATTGTATCACCATTTTTATGCCTCTAAGGGTTATTTTAAAGACTTTAAATAGCTCATTTTTTTCCCCAGTCCCACTCCTCACTCCTGCCCTCTGTCAGACCAGCCACCACCATCCTAAAGAGTCTTTATGGGTAGATGAGCTTCCTCTTCTCTTGCCACCCATATTCCTGATAAGTTAGGTCATGGCTTCCTGTGCTGCGTCACCACTTTCTCTGCTCTTTAGTCTTGTCTATTAAGTTTTTCATAAATGAGTTTAGATCTTTCATCCACTGATGGTCCTCTCTATTTTTTTTTAACAAGGAGTTTTACAATTTACTTTTACAATTCATTTCCATTATTTTAATAAGATTATGGGAAGAAGAGGAAACCAAATACTTACATATTTCATGAGCTTGAACTCTAAGTTAAGCAGATGTTTCTTTTCCATTTACTTATAGATCTATCCCCCTGCTTTTTAAAAATCTGCTGTCTATTCAGGTAACTGTTCATGGGAGGACTGTATCAGTGACTCCCTTGTCCATTGGCTTCTGGTTGGGTTTGGCCAATAAAAGGATAAGACAAACAATATAAGGATATAAGATAAGAAGAGAGAAAGATAAGGGAATTTATTCCACCAGATTTCATCTAGATCACCTCGGTTTGTTCTCTACCTCAACCAAAAGCCATGGCTTCTATGGAGTGGGCCTCTCCTGCAGCTATAGTCCTACTATTTGTTCTCACTTCTATCAAATTTCAGATTCCTAAATATCACTAGTCCAGGTACTGAACCACCCATTAGTAGCTTAAGTAACACTTCCCAGTCTTTTGTAAGTAACTCCTTCATTAAAATTTCCCCAGTTGTCTCATTTGAATGGACCACCTGTTTCCTGCCAGGACATGCTAATAAAATCAAAGGAGATATATATATGATAGGGAAGAATTGTATAATTGGCCCTTTTCTAAAAGTACTTAAGGTCCTGTGAGAAGTATAAAATAGAAAGTTAAAAAGGAAAAAGAAAAAAGTATAATTAAGACAGTTATGGTAAAAAGCTGAGAATTTTCCCTCTAAGTTCAGAAACAAGTCAAAAATGCTCACTTGTCACTTTAATTCAACATAGCATTGGAAATTTTAGTCACAGAAATTAGGCAAGATAAAGAAATAAAAGCTTTCAAACTGAAAGGACAGCAGATGACATGATACCGCAAATAGAAAATCCTAAAGATTCCACCAAAAAACTATTAGAACTAATAAATGAATTCAGTACAGTTGCAGGACACAAAATTAACATGCAGCAATTAGTTGTGTTTTTATACACGAACAGCCAACTATCAGAAAGGAAAAAAAATTAAGAAAACAATCCCAGTTACAACTTCATCAAAAATAATAAAATACCTAGGAATAAAATTAGCCAGGGAGGTAGAAGATCTGTACTCTTAAAACTTTAAGACACTGATGAAAGAAATTGAATAAGGCAAAAAGAAATGGAAAGATACACCATGTTTATGGATTGGAATAATTATTATTGTTAAAATGTCCATACTATCCAAAGCAATCTACAGATTCAGTGCCTTCAAAATATCAATGGTATTTTTCATGAAATTAGAATAGAAGCCCTACAATTTGTATAGAACCACAAAAGATCCCAAATAGTCAAAGCAATCCTGAGAAAAAACAACAAAGTGAAAGAATCAAGCATACTCTCTGGTTTCAAACGACACTACAAAGCTACAGTAATCAAAACAATGGTACTGGCACAAAAACAGATATATAGATCAATGAAAAAGAAGAGAAATAAAATAGAAACAAAAAAAATCCATACATATATGGTCAATGAATCTATGGCAAAACAGACAAGAATATACAATGAGGAAAAGACAGTCTCTTCAATAAATGGTGTCAGGAAAACTGGCTAGTTACATGAAAAAGAATGAAGCTGAACCATTGTCTTATACCATACACAAAAATAAGTTAAAATGGATTAATGACTTGAATATAACATATGAAACTAAAACTCCTAGAAGAAAAGACAGGCAGTGAGTTCTGTGACACTAGCCTTAGCAATATTTGTGGACCAGTCTGTTATGCAAGAGCAACAACAGCTAAAATAAACAAATGGAATTATATCAAACTAAAAAACTTGCACAGCAAAGAAAACTATCAGAAAAACAGAAAGACAACATATTGAATGAGAGAAGATATCTGCAAATTATATACCTGATAAGAGGTTAATATCCAAAATATATAATGAACTTATACAACTTCATTAAAAAAAACAAAAAAACAAAACAACAACAAAACAAACAAACAAAAAAAACAAATGAAGCATGAGCAGTGGGCTTAAATAGATGTTTTTCCAAAGAAGACATACAGATGACCAACAGACACATGGAGCAATGTTTAACATCACTAATAATCAGGGAAGTACAAATCAAAGTCACAATGAGATATTACCTCACTCCTGTCAAATTGGCTATTATCAAAAACACAAAAAATATCAAAGGCAGGTGAGGGTGTGGAGAAAAGGGAACCCTTGTGCACTGCTGGGAATGAAAACATTCCCAGTTTGGGAGTATGGAGGCTCCTTTGAAAATTAAATATAGAACTACCATACAATCCAACAATTCTGCTTTGGGGTATTTATCTGGAAAAAAATTAAAATATCTATTTAAAGAGATCTATGTACAACTGTGTTTGCTGAAGCATTATTTACAATAGCCAAGATATGGAAGCAAACTAAGTGTCCATCAAGAGATGAATGGATAAAGAAAATGTGGTATATATACATACAACAGAATATTATTGAGCCATAAAAAAGAAGAAGATCTTGCCATTTGCAACAACATGGAAGGAATTAGAGGGCATAATATTAAATGAAAGCCAGACAGACAAATATCATATGATTTCACTTATATGTGGAATCTAAAAAGCAAGACAAACAAACAAAATAAAACAGAAACAGACTTGTAGATACAAGAAACAACCTATTGGTTACCAAAGTGGGTGACGGGGTTGGGGGCGGTGGGCAGCAATGAAATTGGGAAAGGGGATTACAAGGTACAAACTTCCAGTTGTAAATAAATAAGTCATGGGGATGTACTTTTCAGCATCAGGAATACAATTAACAATATAGAAAAAAAAAGAACAATATAGTAAAAATTTTATATGGTGACAGATGGTAACTGGACATCATGGGAATCATCTCATGATGCTACAAATATTGAATCACTATTATGTACACTTAAACTAACAGGCTATTATATGTCAATTATACTTAATAAAGAAAATAAAAACAATTCTGTGTAATAATACAAAGCTATCTTCATTTGGGTGGGGCAGCTTTGTAAATAATTATTCCTTTAGGAATAAGTTTCTTCTCCCATTCTCAGTTAATTCCAGTTACACTGTAATTTGGAAATTATTGCTTACCTTTAGGATTTGTATGTAAGTGTGGGGTTTTGTGTATAATTGTGTGTGTTTCTGTGTGGATGTTGTCCAAGTGTTTTATTTTAGAATACCAGAAATAAAAACTGAAGAGAAAAGGAAAAATAAAATGGATACTTTTACCTCACACTCAGAGAGACATTGATCAATGTTTCTCTCTTCACACTGCATGTGTGTGTGCACACGTGCACACATGCACATGCACACACACACAGAAACACACACAATGAACACTCCCACACAGATGTTTTCTGCTTTATGATGTAATTCCAGGTCAAGTCATTCAGAATTTGGGAAACACAATTGTATTGATTATGATGAACTTCAGACATTCAGATGGGGGTTGAGAAAGATGGATTCTATGGGCAAAACAAACTTTTAGAATAGAGGCTAGATTTTTCCAGAAAGAAAACCAATTGACATTGTACAGAAATGAAGAAAAATGTATATATTTTCAAAGAGAGAAACAGACGAGGGACGAGCCTGACACAGGGAAACAACACCAGGATCTGAGAGAGATCTGCTAAAATTTTTTTTCTGTGTGATGTGTTTCTTTGTCCTTGAACTTTGGAATGGTCATATTTAGCATTCAGCTTTAAAGGATTTTTCCACTCTTTGTGATGTAAGTGCCTCAACATAACCAGACCTACAGCGCAGTCAGTCACACACAAGAGACATGATGTAGCTGGTGTCATGGAAACTTAAGGGAAGGCAATCTGGCTTGGGGTGGAATAGTTAATAGTCTTCTCATTCCACTTTTACTTCAGAGCCAGCCTAACGGGAGCAGTTTTGTACTAAGGAAGGAGTAATTCCAGAAACCAAGAGGTAATTAGCAAGAGGATGCCTCCGGTAGAGGCAACATCCAGATCTGAAGTCAGATGAGAGGAGATGAGTAAAAGGCTAGGTGGAAGCTGTCAGGAACTGATGTCAAACAGTCTCCCTTTCTGTTGAATATACAGGAAATGATTTCAGGGTAGTAGACGGAGAATGAAAGTCGCAGGCAGCCCGGGTGGCTCACTGGTTTAGCACCGCCTTCAGCCCAAGGTGGGATCCTGGAGACCCAGAATTGAGTCCCACATCGGGCTCCCTGCATGGAGCCTGCTTTTTCCCTCTGCCTGTGTCTCTGCCTCTCTCTCTCTCTCTCTCTGTCTGTCTCTCATGAATAAATAAAAAAAATCTTTAAAAAAATTTAAAAAAGAAAGATAGTTGCTTTAGAGGTGGCAAATATTTGAATTACATATGTGTATAAAACACATTAGAATTTTCTAGGAATGATCGTCTTAGTCTGTATCAGATCTTCTGGGCATTTTGCAGATGCAATCTCATTTTATTATTATAACACTTTATGAGGCTGGGATTGCTACTACCATTTTCATTTCTTTAAAATTATCATTATTGTTCCCACTTTACAGATAAGAAAATGGAGAGTGGGAGTGTTAAATCATTTGCCCAAAGTCAGCTAGCTAGTTCTTGAGCCATTAAAACTATGTCATTAAAACTATGGCTAAACACACATCAAAGCCCATACTCTTTCCATAAGAGACTTTATGGTAAAGTCTTTAGAGAGGGATATTGATTCTTGGGAGGAGTTTGCACCATAATTCCTCTGTTATTCTCAAGGAACACCCCTCCTTTTTAATCAATTCTTCAGTAGTACCCTGTTGGCAGAAGGTTTCAAGTGCCAATAAACACAGAGCTAGTGGGGCTTGGTGAGTGATGCTTCCAACATCATTAGGCCTATGAAAAATAACAATAAATTAAAGTTCCTGTTTGCAAACATAAATAACTGTTCAAGCATGATTACGGCTAATAAACAACTAGTCTAAACTCAATTTTGATTTATGTATATTTTATCATCACTTAGTCATCAGGCATAATTATACTTAAGTTATTAATTATAGTCAAAAGAAGTAACATTTATTGAAGATGGCAGCTTAAACATCAAGAGTCATATTTAATATCAGACATATACAAGTGAGTTATTTATAGATACATAAATAATAAGAGATATTTATAGATTCTCTGTGAAGGTCTATACTGGTGCTTCCCAGAAGGATGATAGCAAAAGTGGAAGAAATTTGTCTGTAAAGAGTAGCTCTGGGGCAGCCCGGGGGGCTCAATGGTTTAGTGCCACCTTCAGCTCAGGGTGTGATCCTGGAGACTTAAGATCGAGTACCACATTGGGCTCCCTGCATGGAGCCTGCTTCTCCCTCTACCTGTGTCTCTGCCTCTCTCTCTCTCTCTCTCTCTGTCTCTTTCTCTGTGTCTCTGTCTCTCATGAATAAATAAACAAAATTAAAAAAAAAAAAAGGAGTAGCTCTGGGTGATTCATGGCCACGCAAGCTGGGGCACATCATAATGAACTGGAGTCATGAGTGTTGGTCCCTGGTGTCAGGTGAGTCAATCAAAGACCTGGGGTGAAGAATTGACCCCCTAAGCTATCAATCAATTTGAAATATGAGAGTTGGGAAAGAGCAAGTGGAACATGGTAGAACACAGTAAATATTTGGACTAGCTAACAGGAGAGGTAGGGCTAGAGAAGAACACAGGAGGGGAAGTCCTCTAAAGGTGAGTGGGTGTGCAAAGTAGAGGCAGGATGACTGCGTATCAGCAGTGTGTATCATGATACGCATATTGAATATCAGCAGATTTCCAGTGCCAGCCTGCAGAAATCTGAAAAGTAGATTAAAAAACAATTAGTGCCCTGGCTTTCCTTTTTTTTTTCTCAAATGTCTCCATTACTAATGGGTCTAATAGATCTTAGTGACTCATTCTGCTTCATGGCCCCAATATTCTTCCAGGATTATTGCCTTAAAACTCTTGGTTCTCACCTGGCGCTCCTTGCCTTCTACTCCATTTACATATCCAGTTTACTATCAAACAAACAGAACCAAAAATCTACTGATGATTCCTCTCTAATTAATCTTGAAGCAAAAGGATGGCACCAGTATTTGAAGATTCCTATCATATATGTAAATACTTCCTGAGGTTGAGTTATAACTCTGCTGCCTACTAGATTCTGGGCCAGCCCTTTAATATTGCTAAACCTCAGCCTCCTTGGCTATGAAACAGACCAAATAAAAACTTCTTTTTCATACAATTGTCAGTAGGATTCAATAAAATACTGCATGTGCATATTGGCTGATATAGGAAGTCTTGCCCAAAAAGATCTCATGAGAGAAGATGAGGAGAAAAAAAAAAAAACAAAAACATAGAAGATGAAGCCCATTTCATGATTGGATTGTTTCTTTGCTGTTGAGTCTAATAAAGAAACAAACAATCCAATCATGAAATGGGCAAAAGACATGAACAGACATTTCACCAAAGAAGGCATAGACATGGCCAATAAGCACATGACAAAATGCTCTGCATCACTGGCCATCAGGGAAATACAAATCAAACCACAATGAGATACCACCTCACACCCATGAGAATGGGGAAAATTAACAAGGCAGGAAACAACAAATGTTGGAGAGGATGTGGAGAAAGGGAACCCTCTTGCACTGTTGGTGGGAATGTGAACTGGTGCAGCCACTCTGGAAAACTGTGTGGAGGTTCCTCAAAGAATTAAAAAGAGAACTTCCCTACGTGCCAGCAATTGCACTGCTGGGGATTTACCCCAAAGATACAGATGCAGTGAAACGCCAGAACACCTGCACCCCGATGTTTATAGCAGCAACGTCCACCAGAGCCAAACTGTGGAAGGAGCCTCGGTGTCCATCGAAAGATGAATGGATAAAGAAGATGTGGTCTATGTATACAATGGAATATTACTCAGCCATTAGAAATGACAAATACCCACCATTTGCTTCGAGGTGGATGGAACTGAAGGGTATTATGCTGAGTGAAATAAGTCAATCAGTGAAGGACAAACACTATATGGACTCATTCATTTGTGGAACATAAAAAAATGTGAAAGGGAATAAAGGCAAAAGGAGGGAAAATGAGTGGGAAAAATTAGAGAGGGAGACAGAACATGAGAGACTCCTAACTCTGGGAAACAAACAAGGGGTAGTGGAAGGGGAGGTGGGTGGGGGGTTGGGGTGACTGGGTGACAGGCACTGAGTGGGGCACTTGACAGGATGAGCACTGAGTGTTATGCTATATGTTGGCAAATTGAACTCCAATAAAAAATATACAAAAAAGAAAAAAGAAAAAGAGACCCTTCAAGAGTTGAGGCTTCTTCATAATAAAAGAAAAATGTGACAAACTGGTCTTCCATTCAGTGCTATGCCTCAGACCATGTTCAGAGCATCTAGGAGTAGACCACGAGTAGCTGAAAATCATCCCACATTCCTAGTAAACTAAATTATGATTGCAAGGCAATTTGTATCAACTACCTTCTTGTATCATTTGGAGAGGAACAGATAAAGTGATCAAATACCTTGTTTGCTCAAGGATGTCCTAGTTAATGCCTGTTATCCAGGCTTAAAAATGAAGAGCTCATCTACTTGCTTTCAGAAGTGCTTCTATTTGTATGAAAATTATATGATCACTCTGAGAAAAGACCATCCCTCCATGCGAATGTAAGAAATAAGCACATTTTGTTTCTCACTGCAGAGCAGGGTTGCATTTCAAATGTATGGAAAAGGTAGACTGCACTGCTGCTCTTAAAATTATCTACTCAATTAGATCACTGGACCTTTTTATTTCTTGTCACAGATTTCAGCCTCACATAGCTGAAAAAGATGGTCTTGTGCCCCAAGCACACTTGCTCATGAATCATTAAATTAAAACTGAAAGGGAAAAGAGAGTATAGGGCTTACCTGAAGGTAACTGACTGGAGCTACATAATATGTGTTGTTATGATAGAAATATCATGAATGACTAAAAGCTATGTAGCTAAAGAAAAGTGTCATTTAATCAAAGTGGAGCTTTAATATGAGAAAACAACTTTCAGTTGGCAAAAATTCCAAATGGTCATTAAGAAGTCTGTTCCTAAGTTGGTTCTATAGACAGAGATCACAGTATGAAGATAGACCGCACAAGTTCCTTCAACATTAAATCCCCTAAAAAGAACATTCTCTCTACTGACTAATTATACACAAGAGAATGCCCCTCTCAGGTCTATTCACAACCTTTGCTGAGGTCTCCTTTTTAGGAAAGGTACAAACCAGGATTCACCAGCCCAACTATCTCTCACTTAAATCTGGAGAAATAGATAAGTGATTCTGAGTTCTTGGAGGGCAGCACTTACGACATACAGTGTTGTCATTGTTGATAAATATTTATCAGGTTTCTGCTATATATGTAGGAAATGCATGTAGGTGCTGTGTGTGATACTGAAATGTACATCCATGCATTATTAAATCTCCCCAGTGAAGCAGAAGTGAAACTTGATGGATGGATAATATTGGAGAAGTTTTTCCACAGTTTATAAGTATTCAGAAATGATCCTATAAGCTTTGTATTTACCATCCAAAGCCCATTAATCCCATATGTTCTCACTTTGTTAGAGCAGAAATGAAGGGGTTAAACAGTGCACACCACAATGCCCTAGAAGATCTCTGAGAGTTTTCATGTACTTCTTTCCTATTCATCTTGGTATTCCAGACAGAAAGCAGATATATCAAGAGTAGTCTCCCCTACTCCCCAACGTTCCCTCCCAGCCTAGACCTCCAAGTACTTCAAAACGAATACTGAGCCTATCTATATACCAATGAAATTAAATAAAATTGCCAAGCTTTTCTGCTAAACTTCCCAGGACTGTTGAAAATAAGCTCCAGGATATCCATACACTTCTTTCATTTTAAAATGTTGCCTGAAAAAAAATGTACTCCATATTCTTAAATGTTCATAATCATCATTCACTTTGCAACAGAGACCACATTCAATGGCTCTGGCAACAGACAGGACCTCCAGGGCTCTGATTTCTAATCCCAGCTCATTACTGAATTGCTGTATGACCTTGGGCAACGCACTTAACCTTTCAGAGTTTCAATTTTCTTGCTTTATCCTATGTGGGTAATACTGTTGAGCCAACTCATGGGACAGCTGCTGGGAATGCCTAATTAAATTGAATTTAAAGCATTTTGCAAATGTAGTACGTGTGTGTGTATCCACTTAAAATTCCTTATATATAAACCCTTAATTTCAGATGAAGCAACTCGTGTTTATATCTGCATAAACTACCTAGGATGACCATCGAGGCACATAAACATGTAAACATGGTCTCTCTATGGTAGATACCAATACTCACTGAAGCCTATGTAATAGTTCTAATTTCTAGAGACCATATCCAATTTCTTCTACTTGCTATCCTCACAATTGCAGCTCTTAAAACATCTACAATTTGTAAAGCTAACCTTATCAAATAGTGACCACTCTGGCCCTTCCTTTCTCTATATATGATAACTGGAGTCAACCACAACTATCTTGCTTTTTGCTCAACCCATATGGTCCTTAACCCTGGCTACCTATTAGAATCACAAGGGGTATTTTCACAGACTCCTAATGACCCCCCAACCCAAACCATTTAAATCAGAATCTCAGATGGGTGATGCCTAAGCATTGGTATAGTTTAAAAATCTCCAGGGCAGAGAACCACTGATTTAGCACATTTAAAGCTGGCATGTCTTATTCATCCAATATGTAAAACAGGACAAAGACAATGTAGCATGCTTAACCAAGCAATAGAAAACAAATGAGCACTAGCTAAATCATTAATGCTCTCAACACTTTTAAAAAATGCAACCTGCCCTCTAGCTAAGTACATCATAATGGGTATAATTGAAAATGTGTACTATAAATGAGGAGGGTTAACAACACTATTTATAATGACAATTTGCACTTGTCTTTTCTTCTTGCCAACCCGTGCCGAAATGACAGGGATTTATTTTCCCTCCATCCAGACCCCTTTTCATTTTAGCAGATGAAATGTCTAGTGGCTGCTTGCTACAGGCCTCCCTAACACATTCCACTTCAGCAGCCTTAAGAGTAAAATCTCTGCAACACCATACTTGCACTGTGTTAGATAGTTTTGGGGAACAGAGATATCATCTAAGATATAAACTCAAGACGTAGTCATCATTAGGCATGAATACTGAGCTATATAGTTAAAACAATTATTTTGAGTAATCCATATTACCCTAACTTCTTAATATGCCTTCATGGGCATAAAGGTTGCTATTCATGCCCAGCACTGTGTTGACAGCTAGAGGACAGAAGGACAAGCTTATATGTTACAGCACAATGAGGACACACTCAGGGATGCACAACTAGCAACTTCAGAACCTCAGATCCTCTGTTCTTCTTACAGGTAAGTGAAGTGTATCACTTGCCCATCTGCCTGGCATGCTCAAAATGTACCACCACTCACTATGGGTTAGCCACATAAATCCCAGTTTCTGCATCTTTTTGCAATCTCCCTTCTAGGATGTATCTACATATAAAAAAATGGTTTACCTAAATGTAAGGTGTGAGGGATCATTTAGACATTAATATCAGTTGTGATATTTAAGCTTTTGTTTTGGAGATAGTAGTAAGACAAGTTAAAGGAAAATAACTGTAAAGCTAAACTAATCAAAGTTTTCCACTTTTAACTATAAATTTTAGCACAAAATGCAGACAAGATTTTTAATTATCGCTTGTATGCATGAGATACATGTTATTTCCTGTCTTCATTATTTTGCAGCATCAATATAAAGCCTCTGGCTTTTGAAATACTTTTTTTGGCTTAGTGTAATAAGTTGACTTAGAATTGGTGATTCTGGAATGTCAGGCCTGTGAACTTGGGAAAATACTTATCTTCTGGTACCTCAAAAGGAAAGAATTAGAATTACTTATTTGGGGGTTTGAAGAAGAATAATCAGGTAATGGCATATAATTAGTTCAGGGTTTGGAATTGGGTAATATGTAACAAGATTTATTGGTAGACAGGTCAGTGTGGGGTGAGTTAAGTGTACTTCTTTTCCGTCTTTATCTAGATAACCCCTAAGCTTCCTCTGAGACTGAACAGAGGGTCCCTTCTTTCAAGAAGCCATTCCCAACCCACCCTTAGCCAGTAGTCTCCCTCTTCCAATGCTTCCATGTCTCTAGGAAGACCCACATTGCATCCGTTTGTATTCTTGTCTCTCTCTGTTTTCCGGGGCTTGTAGTGCTTAAAACCTAGTAAGCATCTAATAAATGATTGTTGAAAAAATAAGGGGATGAACAAATGAAAATCATGGTCACATGAAAATATAGCCATCTACAATTTTCTTTTTTCTTAAATGGAAAGTTGGAGACATTAGTTTCTATGAATAAGGCAGACTATTTCTGAAGAAACTGCTGGCACACAGAAAAGAAAATGCTGGAGAAGTTTGTTTTCAATTTAATTTAAAACATTTTTTTTAATTTTGAAAATTTTCAAACATATGAAATGAACCCAATATATCAGCTTCAATAATCACATGGCTATGCTTTAAAAAAAAAATCTATACCCCTACCCTTCCTTGCACACCTACATTATTTCTGAGAATATTCAGACATCATAACATTTCATCTGCAAATATTTCAGAATATATTTATAAAAGATAAGGGCTCTTTTTAAAATATAACCATTGCAGGCACCTAGGGTGGCTCTGTCGGTTAAGTGTCTGCCTATTAGTTTGGCTCAGTCCATAATTTCATGGGTGGTGAGATGGAGCCCCACAATGGGTCCCACTCAGTGTGGAGTCTGCTTGAAGGCTCTTTCCCTCTACTTCTTGCCCTAATGTACATGTGCTCTATCTCTCAAATAAATAAATCTATAAAAAAATGGAATAAAACCATAATAACACTATCATACATAGAAATGTCAATACCAATTCTAAAATACTAATAAATACCCAACTGTCATCGGGTAGTAATTTGGGTCCCAACTGTTAACTGAGTTGTAATTGGTTTACATGTCCTATAGTTTCCTCCCCCTTTTCTTGTTGTCTTTGAAATTCTTTTTTGAAATGCTTTCAAAAATATATTATAAATCTGTCTAAAAAGGCAGGCAAGTAATGTTTTGGAAAACTGTCCCTTGATGAAATTAATCCATTGTTGGCAGCAAGAACATGGCTTTTAATAGATATATTAAATCAAGAAAGAGGAGACAAAACTTCATGGCCAGAGCATAGAGTGATGTTTGGTCAGAGACTCTCCTACCTAGACACACATAAAATTGGAATTCCCTTTGTATGTGGACAGTGAAAAAACCTACTACAACACACAGAAAGAGTGGGGCTGCTTTCTTGTCCTGATCTGGACTCTAGAGAGAACAGGGGGAAAAAAAAAAAAAGAAGTCACTCAGAGTTCAGGGGTGCCTGGGTGGCTCCATTGATTGGAAGTCTGCTTTTGGCTCAGGTCATGTCCCAGGTCATGTTTCCAGAGTTCTGGGATTCAGCCCCTGGTCGGGCTCTCTGCTAAGCAGGGAGCCTGCTTCTCCCCCTCCCTCTGCCTGTCACTCTGCCTACTTGTACGCTCACTCTGTCTCTCTCTCTGTCAAATAAATAAATAAAATCTTTAAAAAATAAGTTAAATATAGTGTGTCATACGGCATTTAAATGCTGTGCAACACACACACACACACACACACACACACACACAAATATAGCAGAGTGATATTGTGCCTGTGTGTGTGTGTGTGTGTGTGTGTGTGGCGAAGAAGGAATGATGTAATTTTATTTTTTCCTTTCTTCTTTTTATATATTATTTAAATTCAATTTGCCAACACATACTGTAACACACAATAATGGGAATGTTGTAATTTTAAACTTCAAAAGCCTCAATGAGAAGCGGATATTTGAACAAGAATATGAAGGAAGGACCTTGGTGTCCATCTATATAATATCTTGGGGAAGAGAAGTTTAGGCAGAGTGAATACTATTTACAAAGACCCAGTAGAGTCAAATTCTAGAGCAAGCAAGGGTATCCAAGGTAGCTGGATCACTGGGTACATTGAAATGTGGAGCTGAGTCAGAGTGGAGGGAGGGGTGATAGAAAAGATCAGTATCTCCACAAAGAAAAAGAAATTGGATTCCTATTTAATATCATACATAAAAACGAATTACTAAAGATTTACACGCAAAAATTTCTGTAGAAAAACAGATATCTTTATGTCTTTGGGATAGGAAAAAAATCTTAAAACACGAAAGTGAAAATCATATAAGTGACTGATAAGTTCAATTAATATTAATATTAACCGTGTATGTTCAGTGAATGACCAACCTTACTCTGAATGGTGATATCTGCACTATGTGAAACCAAGCAAAGTTTATTTTCCAGACTATAATCTTCAAAATAATAATAAAAAATAAAACCCAAGCACCTGCCATGCTTGATTCCTTTGCCAAGTGCTCTACATAGATCAACTCGATCCTCATAACAATTCTAAAACACAGTTACTCTTGTTATTCCCATTTTGAAGGTTAAGAGAATGGAGGAACAGAGACGTTTTGTATCATCTAAGATGCCAATAAGTAATAAAGAGGACTTGAAACTCAAGAAGTCTGCATCCAAACTATGTGCTCTTACTGCTCTGCATTGTTATCCTATGCCTCCAACCCTTGAATGTTCCAAGTGCAAGAATAATCGCAGTCCAATAAAACTCCAATCGGATACTGGCAGTTGTTCCCAGGAATAAAAATTCAAACCAGAAAATTGAAACCAGAAAAAGCCAATAACTACCAACACCAGCCAGTTCACAAGATCCCAGGCTCAGTAGGGCTCTTAGTTTAATGAGGCTCTGCTAGAGCAGTCTTGAAATTTTTAGTAATTTCTAAATAAGGCACCCCATATTTTCATTCTGCACTAGGTCTTGCAAATTATGGTGCTGGTCCTGATAAAAACAATGGTAATGTGGGGGAATTAATGAGATCCTCTCCATCTTTGCGATCATACTGTACCTTGGAAATATACAGAGAGAGAGGTGAACGAGGAAGGGTTTACTCCATCCTAGAGTTCTGACAGTTGCTTGGTTTTGTTCCTCTCTTAGCATTTAAATTTCTTGAGCAAGAGAGAGAGTTTGCATAATCATTCAGTTATGTGAACTCCACAGGATAGGCAAAGAACTCAGTACATGCTGGGTCATGAAGATACGCTATTATATAATGTTGAGTTATGGTAATTTATACACTTACCTACAATTCACATTTTTTTTTTTTATTCAAGAAAACAGATTCTCCTCATTTCTTCCCAGATAATTGAATGGCCTCATAATTTTCCCACTGGTTTCCAATGCTGTCTAACCTCATTATTTTCTGTACTACTTTTTTTCTAAAACACAAATCTGATTTTATCACACCCATGCTTAAAGTTTAAAATGTCTATTAGAATTTTAGATAATGTCCAAACTTTTTAGAATGGCATAAATCTTTTCATAAACTGGCTCCTGCATATCTCTCTAACCCTATTTCTTATCACCCCTCTGTATGCATTATGCATCCTGAACATCACTAGCTGACTATAAATCATTTAATTAAAATATATTCTACTGCTGCCAAGCCTCCACACACATACATCCCTCTTCTATATTTAAGATATTTGTATTCCATGTTTACTTGGGAACTCCTGATCTACCAAATCTGACATCCTATGACCACTTAGCTAGTGTAAGACACCCTCCTCTTTGGCTGCTTAATACTCTGTGCTGATTCCTGTAATAGAAAATATATGTTTACATACTTCTAATCCACTATCAAAAAGTCCCTTGAATAAAGTAACTCCATCTTATCAATGGAGTTGATACAGTATACAGTAAACCCTACAAAAAGTTTACTGAATTACTGACACATTCATTCGATTACTATTTAGGCACTTTGCAGCAACCACTATTCAACATGTTTAAACAGTGAACAAGACTTACTTTCTAACAAGACTTACTTATAAGAGCTTACTTTCTAAATGGGAGAATGATTGTTATGAGGAAAACAACACATGGTATGAGCAAGAAAGAAAATGACATGAGGGGGTTTCTAATGAGGTTGTCGGAGAAAGGCTCACTGAGACATGATCTTTGAGCTGAAATCAAAATATTGAGCAGAAGGCACTCATGCCAAGGGCTGAGAGAAGAGCATTTTAGGAAGAAGGTGAAGCCAGTGAAAGATACAAAGGGTTGTTCTGAAAGGAGGCCAGCATAGCTAAAAGGAAAGTAAAGAAAGCAGTGAAAGGAACAGGGGGTTACACTGTTGCCTAGCACCTCTGTGAGGGTACAGCCTTCTAAATGATTCCTTCCATGTGAAGGGATAAATCTATCCACTTCTACAGCCCTCTTTTCCCTGCATTTTCTCCTCCTTCTCCACTTGTGTCTTCTTTGGGAAGGATGAGGAGCATCTAAATCATGGTTTTGGGAGAAGGAAGTGGACCTATGTGGCTCTTTCTTCTCTCTCCTTTTCTTTGGGATGTATGTGCTCATAGAATGCACATATTCCAATCTGTTCTGATCAAATTTTTAATTGTCCAACATGGGCTGTGACCAGGTGGTTAATAAGCCTAAGTATAGGGTTGAGGATCAGCTAAAATTTTGATTCCCTGCCTACTTTAACTAATTCTCAATGGCTTCTAAATTTGGGTGGGGGGAAAAGTGGATGGGGAAAAGGCAGACTTCCTCAGAGTCCAAGAACAAATATGAGCTTATTGGTCTTCTATGGTATTTTATGTTCTATGCAATACAGTATATGTTTATTAAACTCCTATTATGTTTCTGTGGGAAGGAAGTCTCTTTCTTTCTTGCTCTCTCTCATTCTCTCTCCATACATACAGTTCTAACTCTCTTCAGTCCATAAAATTAATAACTTTATTACTTGAGCATGAGTACTCATGGATCCTACAACCTATTCAGGGAAGATGAAATACAAAATGGAGGACAAGGAGGGGATTAGCAGATTCTGAGCAACTATTGCTAAGCTAGTCTCTTCATGTAAAATAGGAAAACCCTAGGAAATAAATTGTCTTACAAATGCTACGTATTATGCCTATGTTACAGATGAGCGTATAGAGTCTCAGAGAAGCTAACTAAATTTTACAACACCTTACTAAGGGGCAACAGCAGGAGTCTACCGTAAGTATGTTAGACCCCTTCCACTACACATGAACAAAGTAGAGAGAAATTCAATAAAGAATATAATTAAGTGCTAAACTGAATATAATCAAAAGCATGCAGTCGTCCAGCATAAGAGGATGTTGTTGGTCCATGTTAGAAGCGAGCCACAGAACCTGTCACTGTACACGTGGTCTACATTCTTACTTTGCTTATCATTCATAAGGCCTCTAAATAAAGTTATGATAAGCATATTTCTGGTATCAGAGAAAACTAAATTTAACTTGAAAAGACCTCAAATGGCAGAGAATCGACCATTCCTAGTGCATTTATTTCGGGATACTTTATGCCTCATCACTGAAAACATGTCATTCAGTACATAGTCTACCTGAACTATTTCCATGTAGCAGCTTAATTTTGAAGGAATTTCAAGAAATTAGAATATCCAGTGATGTTTCTATTAGGGAACACTTGATAGTTATTTGTCTAAACTATGACCAATCTACCTCATTTTAAGCATGACTTTAATACCTCCCTGATTTGTTAACTTACTTAGATTATTTGACGTTGTTATAAAACCTGGAGTTACAAATGGACACATTAAGATCCCAACATTTAACTCTACGTCTGACTCTAAGCTTTGTTGTAGTATTGAAAGTCTAAAAATAAACTCCTAATTAGAATGGGTATGTTGGTTTCTGAAAAGCAGCTTATTTACTTCTGCAGATAAATAAAAACTATATTGCGATGCATTATATTACCTGCAGAGCATTCTAGAGATATGAGAAAGAAACCGGCCAGAACTTAAAAAGAGTTTGAAAAGAAAGCATTTATACCGAAAGAAACACGGATTTTTGCCAACAAGGCTAACAATAAGGCATTACAAATATCCATGTGAGCCTCAGGATTTATTTGTGATAATGTAGCTTGACTATTGAATGAAGGAGATTAATAGTGCTTTAAAGAAAGTATTAAATGCAGATGAAGAAGAAATAGGGTAGATTTCAGACATGAACAGAACTTCACGGACCAAATCTACATTTTAAAAATTTTGTTTGCTTTTGTTCATTTGATAAAATAACAAACTCTTCATAATAGACTTTTGATAGAAATCACAGCCTAGATATTTTGATAAGAATTCAAGTACACACAGACTACAAACTATGTATATTTTGGGGTTTTTGAAGTAAAATATCTGGCCCAGATCACACTTAGGGTGAGTGCTTTTCTCTCTCTTTCCAGTCTATTCTACATGACCATATAATTCTACTGCATTTCTTTCACCTGCAGTTTCATTTTCCTTTTCTGTGTTTCTAATGAATGTAAACCACTTTCTTCCCAAACCAACTCTGAGGTGGAAGAGGGTGGCTTTTGCATTGGAAGTAGGCAGGTAGGTTTCACCATGTCTCTCCTGCAGTTCAGCACCTATAGAGACTGGCTGAAACAGAAGTGAGGGAATGAGCCATGTTCTGAATTCTCTCTAAAAGAGCTGGGCTTGGGTATCCTGGAGAGATCAATCTCAGTGGTGAACAATCATTGCCCCATCTGAGGGGGTCCACCTATCCTCAGTTCCTGCTGCACACTGTCCCCTCTCCCTTTCAGATGGGTCCTGACCTCAGGCTGCTGAAGTGGCTGAGGGCCATCAGGCTCCCTTTCTTGGTAACCTGAATTAAGAGCCAGAGGGAAGTTTCTGTCCATGCTGGGTGCTGATGGAACAAAGTGTGGTAGAGTCGATCCTGGGACAGCCATTTCCGGGCTCTGAATCTGTTAGTTAGAAGTATATAGATTCATATAAGATTCATCACAAGGGGCAGGACAGTAGGTGCACACAGAGAAGCAGAGACAGGAGGAAGAACTCTGGGCTTGAAGCTGAAGTGAGAAGCATCAGTCCCTGTTTGCATTTCTAGTTCCCATGATGTCCATGGGAAATTTTTTCCCCTTATTTTTGGATATCTGTGAGATTTCTTGTTATAATTTCATAACAAGGTATTTTAACCTACCATAGATTAAAAATCTTTGATCTTTGAAACCCAAAAAATGATTGGAACAATACAGTAGATGCAAGTTACACATTTCTTAAGTAATCCATGGGTTAATGGTTAAATCAAATGTCTCCATAGTTCAGGTTCTCAACACCTTAGAATTACTAAAGCAGTTTGTTTGAAAATGCAGATTTTGAGGGCCTAGGCCTGACCTCAAAATCAGAATCTCTTAGGATTTTAACAAGCATCCCCGGTAATTCTGAACTAGAAGGCCACGCTTTCAGAAACCTGTTCAATTGTCTTAAACCCTTGGACCAATCTGGGCCACTGCAAGACTACACATGACCATAATTTTGCATTTCAACATTATACCTTTGGATTTTATTAAAAAACAAACAACATGAAACCCCTTAATTTCATTTCCTATGGACACCATTTCCTATGGTCTCAGTTGGTGACCTCAGATAGAGTGTGAAGTTGCAGTAGGAAATGCCTTCTGGGACTAAGCAATTGAATAGGCTTTGGCTCCCACAAGATACTCTTATTATTTCATTAAAAAAATAATAAACAAACAGGCTGATGGGCATAGGAATGAGTGAATTAATGGATGAATGTGTAAACAAACAAAAAAGATGAACCTTGTTTTTAACCATGTTTGCTAGGAAACCAAAGATAAATCTTACTCTCTAAGTCCCATATCTTTTATCACCAACATCACTGTGCATGTTCTTGCAGTAAGCTATGAAATCATTTATGAAAGAAATTTAGTTGTAAAAGCATATCAACTTTCCTCTTAATAGTTTGCTAGCTTCGCTTAAGCAGGTTGCTTCTAACTGGCATCTATTTATTTTATTCATTTATTTTTTTAGAGATTTAATTTATTTATTCATGAGAGACACAGAGAGAAGCAGAGACACAGGCAGAGGGAGAAGCAGGCTCCCTGCAGGGAGCCAGACATGGGACTCGATCCCAGGTCTCCAGGATCACACCCTGGGCTGCAGGCGGCGCTAAACTGCTGAGCCAACTGGGCTGCCCGGCATCTATTTATTTGACATGGATTTACTGAGTTCTGTTCTATCTTAAGTTTATTATTAGGCACTTTTGGGAATGAACACAGAAAAGGTCCCAGCCTTCAAAGATTTCACATCCCTTCAGAGAGACACAAAACACCTTTACCGATAGTTAGAATGCATGCAAGTCAGACAGGGTTATGGGACTCAAGAATGAGAAGTGGTTGTTTCCAGCAGAAGGATCACAACAAATTCTGTGGAGGAGGCAAGGATTTACACCTTGGTTAGATCTGGGCAAGCAGCAGAGATAAGGAGAAACAGATGTCTAGACAGAGTGGAATTCTGTTTTTGTTTTTGGTTTTGTTTTGTTTTTCACTTTCTTTCACAGCACTCCAATCTTCTGCCCAGCACATATTATGATTTGTACCTGCATGCATGTTCATTGGGTAATTGTGGGTTCAACGCCTCCATTTTCTTCTGGTAGACTGTCCCCTCCCTAATGGAGGGCTGTGTGTCTGTTTCACTCACCACTCTTCATATATGCACGCAGTATGGAGGACAATGGCTGGAACACACTGATTGTTCTGAAAATGTTTATTGCTGAGCGAGTGGATAAGAGCCTAGGCTTCCGTGTGGTTTTGTCCTAACCCAAGATTAGTTTTGCAATCTTGGGTACTATCTTTAGGCTTCTATTTCCTCCTAGTAAAAGAGTAATAATAGTTCTTTCCATATAAGATTGAATTAGAATTAAATAGGATAATGGATATCAATAAATTATAGCTTTTATTAATTTGATAGGAAGAGGCAGTGAGATGAAGCCATGGCATGCTAATATGATAGTCTTTTGGTGATAAGTCTAACCTTTTCTAAATTTTTTTTCCCCTGTAACTGCACAGGCTCACCAGGCAAGGCAATGTGGCCAGTTCAATTTAAACAAAGCATTTTTACCTGCTCTTTGCTCCTTTTGGACCAGGTGACCAGGAGTGCTTCCTTTGACCAATTCCATCACCTCATCTCTGGAGCAGCACTAATGGAACAGCTGTTCCTGTTTCCCCAAACTGTCCTGATGGTCAATGGAACAGCACATGTGAAAGCAATGTGTGATAGGTCTGTAATGGGTCAAGCCTGTGTCACAGGTTTCAGAGTCTCAAGCTCCAAATTCTTGAATACCTAATAATTAACAGACAAAATGAGCTGTGCCTATCTATATAAGAAATAACTTCTTGCGGGACGCCTGGGTGGCTCAGTGGTTGAGCGTTTGCCTTTGGCTCATGTAAGCCTGGGATCCTGGGATCAAGTCCCCCATCAGGCTCCCCAATAGGGAGCCTGCCCCTCCCTCTGCCTATGTCTCTGCCTCTATGTCTCTCATGAATAAATAAATAAAATCTTAAAAAAAAAAAAAGAAAGAAAGAACTTGTTATGAGATCAAATGGGTGGGCCCTGGAGTCACTGAATCTGGATTCTGCTCTGGCTCTGGCTCTGCCATGCATGTTAGGTAATCTTGGACTTGTTACTTCACCCTTCTGACCTGGAGGTATGGTTCTTCACCTTGTTAGTCATTGGGATTATACCCAGAGTCCGGGCCCACTGTAGGAAGTGAAGAAAAATCCCAGCTGGTGATGCCATGATCAGGTCAGGTCCCTGCACATGAATCTCTGGTGCCAAAGAAGAGGGGGTTAGGGAAAGGAGAAAGAGTGCAGATTGAGAACACGTCCCTGTCAGCTATTATGTAGGCTAATATTTCCTCTGAAGTTGAGGTGTAGGTAGCGCCAGGTGAGTTCCGACCTCCTAGTAGTAGCTCTTCTATCATACAATGCTATTCCTCCTCGTTGGGAAATGGTCAAGGGGCTCTGAAGAAATAGTCTTAATTTTTGTTGTTGTTGCCAAATCTGATTTTATTTTATTTTTTCTCAAATCAAATCCCCCTCATACTGGGTTTTAATAGAGTCAGGCAGAAGGTGCCAAATTTTAGCAAAAGCAAAACAAAACCAAGCAAAAACAGACACAAGAGCAAAAAATTACAAGAAATTAAGAGGGTTTTATCCATTATTTTGTTTACCCATGAATGGAGAGAAAGTGTCTTTTATGGCTTTTATCAGCAGAACTCCTCAGTTTGGCAGGAATATGATTGAGAACTGTAATCTCCAGAAGTCCAAATGTTTGTTACTCCCCCTACTAAATTTTCAGGAACATTTATTGAGTACAAGGACAATGTAGTGACATGTGGGCCTTAGATTATAGACTAAAGGGGCAAGTTACCCCCCCCCCCCATGGAGCCCATATAAAACAAAGGCACCTATGCTCTGCATTTTGAGGCTGGAACTTGGGACATGTACGTGAGATACATCTTATTTTATGTATTTCAAAAACACTCAGGAATAGATAACATCGAACATTTATAGAGGCGGTAACTGAAATTTAGGTTAAGTCATTTTCTCAAAGAAAGTCATCAGATCATCATAATGCCTTCAACACTATTTTGGAGGCCAGTTTCCCAGGCCCAAAATCTTGATTGCTCAAACACAGAAGATCCTTCATTATTTGGGAGTAAATTAGTACTCCATCCAGTACTTCTCAGGTAAACAAAGGGCACAAAGGGGCCTGTGGGGAGAAAGAGGGAATCCTGTGTGCTGGGAAGGTGTCAGTGAAGAGATGGTGGTGTTAGTATGCATTTGAATGGGAGAAATTCTGGATTCTAGGATAGATGACCTTTGACTTATCAGACATCCTGAATGACCAATAACTTTTCCCCTAATTGGTCTAGATCCACTGAATAAAGTGTTAATGCTATGACTTCATCTTTATGAAAGCAAAATCTTTAGTAATTAGAACTGGTTGTGGGAAAGTTGCAGAATTCATTTATTCATTCATTCAACAAAAATTACTGAATATCCTTCATGTCCGGGATAAGCACTGCAAGAACTATTAACGAAATTAGAAGACACCTGCCCTCTAGATTTTATAATTTGTCTAAGAAAAACACAGACACGGAAACAAATGCCGTTGTCGCATGGCATAGGAGGTCTAGAAGTTGCAGAACACCAACATAATAAAAGATAAGTTCCCTGTTCTTAAGGGAACTTACATGCTACTACCACTACTACTAAATTTCCATATGCGTGGCATTCTTCAACGTGCCCTATTCTCAGTTAATCCTTATAACCACTCTAGGAAGTAGATGCCAATATTATCCCATTTTAGACAGGATGAAACTGAAACACAGCAAGTTGAAAGGGAGTCTAAAGTGACTTACACAGAAAAGATGGGACTTGAGAGTCCATGCTCTTAACCACTGCACCACACCACATAGGCATTAAAAAAAATTACCCTCTTTGATACTGAAAAATCTCAAGACATATCTCTAGGAGGTTTGACATAGGAACAAAGGCTACCACCAAATGAAGTTTCCTATAATTCCCAGCAGCAGTTTGCCTTTGGCCTTTCCTGTTTCCTTGACACTGTTCTCCAGCTTGTCCCTTGGAGATGAAAGTTAAAGGAGCTCCCTCGGCCTTTAATTATTGATACTGACAAATAATTAATCATTAGCTCTGTGGTTTCTAGGAATTTATAAGAAAAGCTATCTTGCATAAGGCATATTTTATCTTCCAACCTAATAACTTTACCTGCCACATATTTTCCCATCTATAGAAGTGGGATACACATCAGGGAATGATTTTAAAATAATCTATCAGCAGGGTAATAGAAAGGGGGATGATGGTAGCACAGAGAAAACAAGAGTGGCCACAAGTTGTTGATTATTTTCACTTGGTGATGGTTACACAAGAGCACATTCTATTAATCATTAATCTTCTGCATTAATCTATTAATTTATGTGTATGTCTAAAATTTCATGTAATTCAATGCTGGAAATATAAAGTAAGCCCCTTTAAAGATAAGCTGAGGGATCCCTGGGTGGCGCAGCGGTTTGGCGCCTGCCTTTGGCCCAGGGCGCGATCCTGGAGACCCGGGATCGAATCCCACGTCGGGCTTCCGGTGCATGGAGCCTGCTTCTCCCTCTGCCTGTGTCTCTGCCTCTCTCTCTCTCTCACTGTGTGCCTATCATAAATAAGTAAAAAATTAAAAAAAAAATTTAAAAAAAATAAAATAAAATAAAGATAAGCTGAGATAAATCTTGGAAAATCAGTCCTGCTTTGTGACTTTAAAGTAAAAATATGAAATGTTACAGCTACAAGAACAGTGGCCACTAGAATTCCCAACAACACCTACACAAACAATTATCAGTGATCTCCTACAAGAGGTTAAAATGTATGTGAAGGCATGTTGCAAAGTATACAGCACTAAATGAGTGCTTCTCATCTTTACCCATTTAAGAAGTCACTTAAGGAGAGTTTTAATATTGTAAATGTTCCTTCACTGGGAAGAGATCTTGACTAACACAGGCTAGGGTGAGTCTCAGACATCTGTGCATTGAAAAAAATAAACAAAACAAAAACAAACAAGAAACCCTGCACGGGGCTGAGAACCTCTCAGTAAGAAAATTGTTGTCATTATTAAACAAATAACATTGGATACACTTCCAGGAGGCATTTACTTGGTGGGCTGAAGGAAGACTAAAAGAAAACAGCAAGAACAGTACCAAAGGATACTTCTTGGTCATTTGACTAATTTATTACTGGGACTTAAAAATCAGAGGCCACATCTTGACAAATATCTCATTTGCTTAGAAGAATGTGGGACCCTCATTAAGCATTTAAAGAGAGACAGATGAGGAGGATTATAAAGGTAGGGGCAGTGGCTGTCTACTAGCTAGAGATCATTCATGGCTTGAGAATACTTTTAGGTCATAGGATTTAGTTCACGAACCCAGCCAGGACTGAATAAAAGCTCACACAACTCATCCATTGCTAAGGTACAAACCACTCCTGTTATACTCAGACCCCTGAAGCTCTGAGAGGTTTCAAATGGGTTTTGTTTGAGGTTCATATAACCTGGTGATTCCCTGATCATATGAAAAGCCTATTAGACCATGATTTTTGGAGTAAAACCCAAACACAAAATAAAAGTATATTCTAGAGATATCTAAGTGGTTCCATTGTGCATCCAAATTTGAGGACCACAAACATAAACTTTTCTTTGATGAACCAATCTGAAACCACAGCTGCAAAAAAGAGCTCCTCCTTCCTCATTAGCCAAGGTTGTCCCCTGCTCTGGCCCATGTTTCTCCTGATTTCTCAGTGCAGATTAAACCTACACTTCTCTTCATCCCACAGCGTACCTCATCTGTATTCTCACCTGCTGATTTGTTCTAGGCTAATCTTCTCACTTTACAACTTCAATCACGTCATTACCTTGCTCAAAAATTTCTAATGAACACCACTCTGACCAGGAGCTTTGTAACCAAAATACAGTTATTACCTGGGACCTTACAGAAAGGTACAATTCCAGTCCCCATCTGGGTCTCCTGAATTAGAATCTATATTTACTAAGATCCCCAGGGGTTTGTATGACCATTTAAGTTTGAGAAGTATCGTTCTAGAGCACCATTCTCTAAAGTATATTTTAAAGGACAAGAGAGTTTCCTGCCTGGATTCAAAGTTGCACCATTCTCTCTCTTTACAGGACCTCTGTCCATTCAAAAAGTAGTCATCGAGTGACATCAATGCCTCATCTCTGTGTGGGGTTTAGAGGATCCAGTAGTGAAGATGACAGAAAGGGTCCCTGCATTCATGGACTTATAGCAAGGACAATACTGGCATGGAAAGATAAGTATGGGGTACCATAAAGGGGTATGTGCAAGATGCTCTGGGATGATCTAGTTAATGGGATGAATTGGCAACATCTCAGAGATCTGGAAAATGAGAACAGCATTCCTGGGGGGAATGCAGGTTCCTGTGGATGCACGGGGTCAAAACGGAAGGGGCATCTGAATACAGTGTGGGCTTCACACACAACAGGTGCAAAGGCTCAGAGCAACTGTGGAAATGCTTGTGAGGCAGTGCTCTAGGCATTTTCCATATAGGTAGGTGTGACTATTAACCCTGTTTTATAAACAAGGAAACTGAGGCACAGAGAGATGAAGTATGTATCCCCATCACAGAGCAAACTTTGAAACTCAACCCTGTCCATCTGGCTCCAGAGTCTATGTTTTTAGCCATCACACTCTACAGCTATTGACCTGGAAAAACACAATGCATTGAAGAAGCTGAAAAACAGGTCATATGTTTAGAGTTCAAACTGTATTTGTACACGGATCTATTTTTATTAATCATGAAAAGGAAACTGCATTACCATTCAGGGGTAGCTACTTACAACTCACATTTTTGGGGACCATCCCATAGTTACTGAATCAGAATTTCTAGCTATGGAGCTGAAAATCTGCATTTTAGTAATGCTTCTAGGTGATGTGGCAACAATAAAGTCTGAGAACCACAGGTTTAGAGGTACAATTTCCTTCAGTATTCTCCTCCCTCTCATAGTCACCCTAATTAACCCATGGTTATTTAATAATATATTGGTCCCAAGGTATAAACTAAACATGAGGGTAAATAGGATTGAAATGGAAAGTTGGAATAAATCTGAAAATTGAATCTTTGCTCCTCCAGGTCCCCTGGCTGCCAGGCTATGAAAAGAATTATCTAGGCTTGAAAAATTGGAGGCAAAAAAAAAAAAAAAAAAAAACGACCACAGAGGCTTAGAACTATTTTCATTACTATGCCAACCATTTAAATAACTAATTGAATCTCTGGAAATTGAAGCAAAATTTAAAATTGCTAGAAGAGCAATTATTTCACATGCTCTATGATTCCTCCATCCTTAGCCAGTGCTAGAGGACTCTCAGGCAGCAGAGAATTTTCTTGAATGTAGAATACATGAGCAGCATTGAGCAAGAGCAGTAGCCAAAGTAATCTCTGGCCACTAGGGTGCACTGGCTCAACAAAACTAATATGCCTCCCTCAGTGTCAGGGGACCCTGACAGCTCCAACACCAATATCTGGCTGCCAGTGGGGTATTATTTTAATTCAGTCTTTCCTTTCTTATAATCACTCAAGAGAGGAATTATGCTAATTTCTCATGAGGAAGAAACTAAAAGTTACAGCTGAATCTCAAAACTCCATAATCATAGGTTATTTTGTTTTCTTGCATTTTCCCAATATTTATCTTCATTTATCTTTGAATATTTTTCAAGTACATTACCATTAAAATTCCAAAAGTCAGCCTCCTAGATGCTGTCTTTCAAATGGTTCAGAGAGATCATAGCTTTTCTGTCCCACTCTGTCTGGAAGTGACATTACCCTGGTTACTGGACAAACCTAGTTCATTCAGTTTGCTTACTTTATATCCCCACTCAGGAAAATGAGTTTGGAAAAGTTTCTGGAAGAGACTGTTATTTTATACCCCAAAGACCAGAAAAATATGCCACTGTAATTGTCAAAGCTCTTTCATATTCAAAATATATATTTTAATGCTATCCATAAGAAAGCTCACTGGATACTATATTAATTCTGTGACAGAAGATCATTAAGAAGATGAAATGACATGGTTATGAAAGCCTTATGCAAGTTCCCCAGCACTGCAATATAAGACACTGATGACGACAATCTTTTCTATCCATCACTATCCCTTTGCCAATCGCTGGGGGGAGGGAGGGGGCAGGAGGGGGGCATCAGGCAGGTCTATATCAATGTTGGTCATAATTTCACATCACCCCCTTAATGATGTGTGAGCCAAAGAACATTTGGGGGATCCTAGATGCACAGTGATAGAATTTCCCAAGGAGATGTGTGAATGCTCTCAGTCTCTGGGGCAGGTTCTCCCCTCCCAGGACTGCATCTGTACTTCTTTGCCCCTTTGTCCAGGAGAGGCTAGTACAGCCTTGTCCTGCTTGAGAAGACATGACTAGCCAGAGATGGCAAGGATGGCTGGATGAAACCCAATTTACTCTGGGCACTAGGGTTACAATTCTATGTATCCTTCCTTTTCTGGATTTGCCTTTTCTTACTGTGGTGATGGTAAGATCCACAGGGCTAAGGCTAGGGTAGAAGACTATGGAAGAAGAACCAGATTATTAACTCTAGGTTTTAGATGGCAATGGAGCTTTTGGACCAGGAGTACTTCTATCTCCACATGGACTAGCTCATCAGAGGGAATGCAATAAGCATGGAGGGAAAGACCTGTTCTAAGAAAGAGGGTCATTTTACAAAGTGCTCCTCGGTGATTTTTTAGGACTTAGGTATTAAGTATCCTGGATCACTGCCCTCCAATAACACCCAGGTATATAAAGTATCACCATTTATAGTAAAGAAACACAAATCTTAAATTGTCAATTCCTGTGCCTATTCAACGCTTTTTACATATTTATCCTCTTTCTTCCATAGGCTTGTATTTTTAGTGATGTAAGCACAGTGCTTAAGGCCCTATAATCTAATATAGATGTCTACAGTCAGACTCCGAGCACACAGGAGCCACAAAGAACCTGTTGGTGATGAGGCTTTATAAGGAACCACATATGAATGGCTATTTAAAACGCCACAACAGGGTTCCCAGAGGATGAGCACTCCTGCAACGCATGCCAGTGAAATTATGGCATACAGTAACTGAATATGTTTTCCCTGCCCAGTCCTGATAGATCTGGAAATCCAAGACTTCATTTACAAATTTTACCAACCTTGTTTCCCAGGGGGACATGCAAATGGAAAAGAAAGATGCTCCCATTCTATAATCTCTCATTTATTTAGCACTGGGGAAAACAAATCAGGTGCTTAGAAAGTAAAGCAATATAAACTGAATGCACCGACCTGGTTGGCACGACCTTGGGCAGGGCGTCCACTCACTGAAAGCTGTCACAATACAGTCTTTTTTGCAGGGAAGAAGACAAGGACGTACGGTTTCGGGCCGAGTCGAATCTGGACACCTGTCAATGTGAAGAGACAATATCAATGCCTCCTGGAAGAAGTAAGTGGTTTAGCAGAGAACTGTAGGATTTCAGAACAGAAAACATTGAGGCCCTGTTGTTCGTTTTAAGATGAGGAAGAGAGAGCCCAAGGGCTCCCAGCCAGGGACAGAGCCAAAGGCAACTTCAGCTCTCTTGACCTAGAGACCAAAATACTTTTCAGTAGGCCGGGAAAAGAGCAATTCCTGAAACTAATGAAAGGGAATGTCTTCATAAGAAAGTGTCACCATCAGCATCAATTCAAATGACATTTATTTTTTTAGAATGAACATATCCGATATATTTTTTGAAAAGCATTATATTCAGGGTAATATATCAAATCAGTGATAGTCTACAAAAGGAATAGAAAAATACAAGGCAATACATGGACATATTGGGAAACATAAATCATTGAAAACCACTTACATATACTTTACGTCTTGGATAATGAACAGAATTTTAGAATACTTAAACAATTGGACGGTATCTCTTTAGAACATGTGGATTGATGAGCTGGAGTAAGGAAAATATGACAGATGGCAAATGTCAAATATACTAACTAGCATTAACAAGAGAAACACTCAGTTCTGTTTTTTTTTTTTTTTTTTCTGATAATGAATGCTCACACTTGGGAGGAAAATACTACAGTCAATTGATTCAGAATCACTTGGAAGAACTAAAGTCTCAGAAAATGGCAATCAAGCTTTTGTTTGTTTTCTTGCCTACTTACTTGTTTTATGAACACAGAGGGCTAAAACTACATTGATTATCTTCTAAAACAGTGATATGCCAAAAAGAAAAACAGGAAAGCATTCAGCAACATATATTTGCATTTTAAATTCTGTTCCCAGGGAGTTCTTCATAAAGCACATAAATGCAGTGTGGGTAAAACTTCACAGCACGAGCTCTGGTAATAAGTAGGCAGGGCTGCATAAGGGCTTTGGCTACCTTCTTCCATTTATTCCTAATGACAAAAGTAAGAGGCATTATAACCTTCATTTTCACATGATAAACTAAGGCACTGAAATAATCAGTAATGGACCAAAAGCCACATGGAGACAGACCATTTGATATAAATTATGATAGAAAAAAAAATACCAGTGTAGCAAATTCAGACAATCAGCAGATCTTCTGGAAGGAGAGAATAGAAAATAGAGGAGATAAAATTAATGAAGATATGATGAATTTAAAAACAACACAGAGCTGATGAAAGGATGCCAGTTCAGAGGAAAAGTCCACCAATGGTTTACAAAATGACCAACATGCAAACACAGAGGTTGTCCAGTTTTCAAACACCAAGAAAAAGTAAGACAATAATGGATGTAGAAGAAGAAGAAGAAAAATTGGTCATCCAAGAATCTGGCTGACATCAGATCTCATCAGTTTAGATAGTTATCAAAATGAAAACATTTTCCTGGTTTCAAAACTTTAAAAACAATATGTAAGCCAAACATGGAAGACTGAACTTGACCGTGGAACAGAATGTACAGGACACCACTCGTGCCACCATCAGGTGAAGACAGAATGGACAAAGCAGGAGTGGGGAGGAGGAGAGGGAGACACAGTGAAGGCTTGGATGTCCTTATCTGACAAAGCAGGTGAGCTAAATATAAATGATCTAAATATAAATGAAAAAAGAATAAAGTTCTAAAAAGATTAATCAAAAGTACTAATGTAACCTACCAACAGAAAACCAACAATCTGGGAATCGAGACAGGAATTAGTGTAAGTGAGCTAAGGTTCATTGCTTTTACAAGAGGGAATCAAGGGATGGGCATTTTATTATTTTCTTAACTTTTTTTAAAGATTTTATTTATTTATTTATTTATTTGAGAGAGAGAGACAGAGCATGATGGGGGCAGGGAGAGCAGAGGTAGAGGGCGAAGCAGACTCCCTGCTGAGCGGGACAAGGACACCAGCTTCTATACCAGGACCATGGGATCATGACCTGAGCTGAAGGCAGACACTTAACTGATTGAGCCACCCAGGCACCCTGCAATGGGTATTTTAGATTGATAAGTGAAGAGATGTATGAAAGTTGTGTGAAAAATGTATCATTTAGAGTTAAGAGGTAAACAGAAAGGGAGGAGGAAGAAGAATATACACTTGTGCTTGCTGATATTGACATAAAGATACAATGGACAGAAATAAACCAACATAGTGGCCGCCAGTGGCAGGACAGGAGGCAGAGAGGGTGGGTGGGAGCGGGGCTGTGAGCATCAGGCTTCTCTTTGTTATGTATTATGTATCTCCTTGCATGTTGTTATGATTTGTGAACCATGTGAAGTTTTGCCCAGTAAACACACACACACACACACACACACACAGAGAGAGAGAGAGAGAGAGAGAGAGAGAACACAGAATAACTGTTAAAGAGTGGCTGTGGTTGTGTTTGAGATGTAGGATACTAAATGCAGCAGGAGATAGATGGGACCTATCGGTTGCCATCATTAATCTCTCTGTATTATTTTACTTCTTTTATGGAGTATATAAAAGTTGGATAAAAATAAGGTGAAATGGAGGCACCTGGGTGGCTCAGTCAATTAAGGGTCTGCTTTCAGCTCAGGTCATTATCCCGGGGTCCTGGGATCAAGCCCTGCATCAGGCTCCCTGATTAGCAGGGAGTCTGCTTCTCCCTCTCCCTCTGCCACTCCCCACTGCTTGGGCTCTGTCTCTCAAGTAAATAAATACAATTGAAAAAAATAAGTTGAAATGGGAAGTGCATGTACTCACAGAAAAAGAATGCTCAATAAATTAACTCTTGGTGACATTAATATTAATCATACTTAATATACACAGAAACGCTATCAAAGAGATCAATGAAACAATGGAAAGAAAGAAGAGTGTCTTTGTGAGAATCTAGTGTTACTTAAGCTATTCGGGTAAGGAAAATTTATGTCATACTTTACTAGAGATAGCAAAAAAACGCTAAAATCATTCCCAAGTCCTTTATTCCTACTCTGAGAGCTACTAAAATTAAATTGAGCTGCTGTTTATGGTAACTTGTCTCCAACAGGGCCTGGTGTATGGCTGGAAATGAAAGTGTGACTTGAGCAATACCAGCTTCCTGTGTGCTCAGTGGGGCAGCAGGGTCCCTGCACCAACCAGCCACTTCACATTCACTGGACCTTTGGCAAAATAGCTTAGAAGCATTTATGGCACTGGCTTTAGGCTTTCTGGAGAGGAAGGCTGATCCTGTAGGGATTTTGCTCACTTCAATTAGGAGTAGATGTTAATCTCTCTTAGGGAAAGGATATTGTCTACTTGATTTACCCTTAATTAGCATCACTCACACTAAATACTTCCTGGGCATAATGTCAGCTTCTCATAATACAGCCCCTTTCTCTCTGTGTGTTCTTCCCTTAAGTCCATAAGAGAGAAACTGTATCATCTCCTCCCTTGCAAAGATCAAGCTCAGGTTATATTGTTTTTATAGAGGCCACTAACCAAGGGCTTTCCTGGAATGTGATTTCTGGTCTGATAGGAGCCAAATATTCTCTTGTCAGTGAGAACTGTTTTTTTGGTTCATTTCTTTTGCCAGTAAGTTTGACCCTTTCTCTAGGGGTTCAATTTCTCTTCCCTTCTATTTACATGATGTCTACTCCTTCAAGAATCATCACATTTCTTACTTTCATAAGTTTCTTCTTTGTCTTCAAAAATACTCTCTTTGCCCATTAGCAATAAACATGCCTTCCGTTTCTAAAAACTCTAAGGTTTATTTTCTGTATTGTTGCATTGACATTGACCAAAAAAGGTTTTTCAACAACTTTCATGCTGTTTTCTTGTGTGTGTAGGTCTGTGTGCCTGTGTATGCATGCACAATACATAGACTAATTTTTAATGATGGATTCCATCTTATATCTTCAAAGTGCCATATTTTAAGCTCAGTGTAAATATATAATAACAGTAAGTGAATGATTGAATAGTATTCAATGTTATTGGAGCCCGAAGACAAAAAAAAAAAAAAAAAAGAAAAAAAAAATCCCTGGGGATATTAGGCTAATTTATCCAGCCATTTCCAAAATAAAATTAAAGCCTTAACACCAGGAAACATATGAATTCACTTTTTAGTTAGTAAACAAAGTATGGTCCCTTGGCTTTTGTCATAATTTATACCTAATTTCACATAACACTCTGATCCAAGATAGCCAGTGCTCTCAATAAAAGGATGAATGTATTTCATTTTGGCACGTACATTTCCCTGGACCAGCACTGGAATGTTCCATAACTATTATCTCATTGTCGCCCCACAGCCTTTAGCTCCTTATAAACACTGTGCTGAAATGCATCAAACTGAGCTACAGAGACCTGCCATTTTCCAGTTGTGCCTCCATAATCAAGATGCAGAGACAATGCTCCATTTCTTTGATCAGTACCCTGACCCAGAACCAACATACGTCTCACTCAGCTAGGCGGGGCAAACCTGCCAACTTTGTCAACATTAAACGTTTAAACGGAGCCCTGTTTTATTGTATCTCACACAATGCCAGGTGTTTTCACATTAAAGGCAGAAAGTGCCTTATCAGGACTTTTGGAAGGCTTTGAATTGTGTGTTTTTAATCTTTTTTTTTTTTTTAATTCTTTGTACACTGCAACTGAAAAAAACAAAAAAAAAACAAAAAACAATGAATAGTGAAACAAGACCAAACAAAACCCCAGAACTATCCCAATAAACTCTCACTTCTGTTCCCCTTGTGCCCTGGCTGGTTCTCATTTTCTGATATGATCAGTTCTATTACTCAAACAATGGTAACATTCTAACCTATACAATTGCATAGAAACCAAACACCAACCCAGGGAAGCAAGAACTTGCAAGGAACTCTGCCTCCCAGTGCAGTGGGCTTGGAGATAAAGTACATTATATCAGCCCATCCATTCCGTGGAGACATGCTTCTTTCTCTGTACCCTGAAGGCCCCTCCTTCTTTAGGATGTTCCCTCCTCCTTTTCTGTTTCCACTCCTACCCTGAGGACTTCACAAATGGCAGGGAATCTTTCTCCACTGCCATAGCTTTCACATAAAAAAGAACCAAAAAAATATGTTTTTTTGAAAGGGCAGAGCAAAGGATATTTTCTACTGCTAATAGTTTCATTATCTCACTATGTGCTTCATGGACACTAGGTATTAACTTCTTAGTTCAATTAATCTCCTTAACCTATAAATTTTTAATTAATTTTCCTAAAGTCAATTCAGGCGCCTCATATTTAGCAGAGTTGTTTGACTACATACAGTAAGAATTCAGTCTCCAGCCTCATTAGCAGTGTAAAAAGTAATTAGCAATACCTGTGTGTGTGTGCGTGTGTGTTAAGACATCTGTGCAATTCATTTTTCTGTGACGGTAAACCGAGCAAAACTGGATGGTATTCACAATAACAACATTTATGTGCTTGGGCTTTTACAAAGAAAACAACAACAATAAAAAAACAAACAAAAAAAAAAACACCTGTCATTTGAAGTAATTATAAGAATAGAAAACAGGCTTCTTGAACATAACGGTCCAAATAGGCCTTTATGTTACAATTTATTTGGTATCACTCTCAATTCTAATATCCCTTTGCTAAGAAATAAACAAACCATACTCATATCAAGTGGATTTTTCTTGTCCCGATTAAGAGCTGAAAAGTTTTGTGTCAGGGAGAAGATCAGACATCAGGCATACAAAAATTTCACATCATGATAAGGAGTAATAGTTTGCTGCATTTTATGGAGAGTTTACTACTATACCTAAGCCATATTTAATTTTATTTGTATATTCAAGCTAATATTTCATGCATCTTTTTTAAGCAGCTGAAAATTTACATCATAAAATGAACATTATCAAAGCTGCAATCCTTTCCAAGATAAAAGGAGTTCTCATGTCTACATAATATCTTCATAAGCCTTCTAGGATTTTCATAACCAAGTGAAATAGATTTTCACCTGAGCCAGGTGATATGTAAAACATATTGTCCATGTCTGGCTATAACTACCATTGATTCAATCAGTCCATGTAGTGCTACGGACACTGGGCAAGTTGCAAAACACAACTGACGTAATTTGGTATTCCACATTTGGTATGTCCACATTGTGCACAGCACAAGCAATGTAGAGTCAGGTCTAATGCAGAAATAACATTTATGAATTAATAAGAGTAGCAGGTAATACATGTGATCTAGTCATTACTCTTTATGGCAGTCCCCTTTGCCAAAATGTATGATGGCAAATAAAGTAATTTTTCTTGAACAAAGGATAGACATCAGCTTTTCTCAGTACTCTGCAATTCATATCCAATCCTGGTTGAACCCTATAGGCTTCCTACACATAAATCTAGTTCATTCATGAAGTCCTTTTTTTTTTTTTTTTTTTTTAAGATTTTATTTATTTGACACAGAGAGAGAGAAAGTGAGAGAAAGAGAACACAAGCAGGGGGAAGGGCAGAGGGAAAGGAGAAACAGGCTTCCCACTGAGCAGGGAGTCTGAGATGGAGCTCAATTCCAGAACCCTGGGATCATGATCTGAGCTGAAGGCAGATGCTTAACCAACTGCACCACTCAGGTGCCCCTCATTCATGAATTCCGAGGTCATTTATGGTACACTATATGCCAGACATTGTGCTTAAGTCTGCGGTTGCAACAATTAAGAACATCCAACTCCAGCCCTCTAGAAAGCCACCCTTGGAGGAGAGAGAGATGAGGTCTCCTGGACTGTGCTTCACTTCAAGTCATATCATCTTCACTTGCATCAGCAGAACCATCTGCACATCGGACCCTCCAACATGTGTATCTGGTCAGTCTGCGCTACTTTGCCATCCGCCGTTCACTTCTCTTAACTAGCTCCTATGCCTTTCCTTACACAGCTTTTGTAGTTTCCACACCAGCGTGGATAAGGCCCAGAGCCTAGTATCAAGGTGCCCCAAGGTGAAATCAATCAGCTGTTGGAGTTGCCCAGGACAGCAACACAAATTGGATTAAATTAGGTGGAAGAGCAAATGTTGCCAGGAAGGGTAGGAGCATACTTAGCTGGACAGGACCAGGGCCTGATGCTGCCAAGGATATGTTCTGCTTTAGTTTGTTTCTTTCTGAGCATCACTTTCACTGTCCTTGCCTGCTTTTTTCTTCCAGGACCATGTCTGGGGCAACTGTCAATTCATATACTTAGAGCCTCATGAATAGAAAGAAGAGAGGGTTTCATTTTCCCAACTGGGAAATTCCTGGGGCAGAGCTCTAAGTTGCCTTGTTTGTGATACTAGACAAAACACCCTGAGCATGTGCATCCTGGTGATGTATCACTGCTGTGGGGGGAGGGGGGGCGGTAGGGGGAGGGAGGCGGTGAGGGGAGGTTTCTACCTTAAGGAGGAGACTAGTTGAAACACATCCACTAGGAAATCAGCACAGACAGGACAGTTACCCAGTCACTGTATACTTCCTAGGTCCCTTACATCTTCTTTTCCATGAGGCTTCCCACAAGGACAGAGGAAAAGCCGTGTCTCCTCAATTGGTCGAGAGATAAAACTCCCACAGCTGAGTTTCCGCTTGATTACTCCTTTTCCCCTATCACTTGCAACTGACTCTGACCCTTTTTGATCTCTATAACCTAGTTCCCATGTCCAAATTATCCTACTGATTTTTTTGTTTTGTTTTGTAATTTATATCTTCAGGGACGCCTGGGTGGCTCAGAGGTTGGGCGTGATCCCGGAGTTCCGGGATCGAGTCCCACATCAGGCTCCTTGCATGGAGCCTGCTTCTCCCTCTGCCTATGTCTCTGCCTCTCTCCGTGTGTCTCTCACGAATAAATAAATACAATCTTTAAAAGGAATTATATCTTAATGTGCAGAGTCTAACATGTATGAGATTGCAACCTAGTTACAGGCATGAACAGGCATAAAAGATCAATGGAACCTAACAAAAATATACCACAACCCCATACTTTCAAAGTGGAGGACGTACCTTCACATTGTCCTAGTCCTTACAGGATCTAAAAAAAGCCAAAAATACTGAGACAAGGTTGATAAAATGTTTGATTACTTAAACAGATTCAGTATTTGTGGGCCACGATTACTTTCCATGAACTAATGCGTGTATTGTAACTTTATTAATGATCCATATTATAACGGTTTCTACCTTTGTTTCTGAGAGAGATTTTCTAGTCTTTAAGACTCAAAACAAACAACATTCTTTCCCTCTAGCATACACTGAAGCATATTCGTTGCTTGATAAATGTTTTTGGCTAAAAATACTCAACTATGCAATAATCATATGCATTTTTCAATAAATTATCGGTGATACCTTTTTGTCATCACTTGTCCCACATGACTCTTGACACAGAAGACCCTCCGCGTCTGAATGCCCACACCACAGGTAGCCTCTCCATTCCAGCCAATGGTTGCATTAAGGGCAGTTACCAATGTGTCTTCAGAACAGGGGCCCCAAGGCAATGTCTCCCAGTAGAGCTGCATACAGGAATGGTCATTGCATGAACGATACTCTTGGAGGGCCTGACTAGGAGGACATGGTTTTCCACCTGCGAAAATCAAAATTAAAAAAAAAAAAAAAAGACATAGTTGTTTCTGTTTATTACCATGTTTCTGTCATTTTGTCGTTCTTAATTTTGTTATTTTTGCTGTTTTAATGGTCCAAAAAGATGGTGTTTTTGACACAGGATTCCAAAAGCCTGAGCCTCTGTACCTTTCTGCCCACTCTGGGGCCATGGTCCTTTTGTCCTGAGTAACAATCTAAGGACAATATGTTTCACTTTTCCCTCTTAATAGGCAGCAGTACATATTGATTAAACCAAAACTAAAATCAACAACAACAATAAAACCAGATTCTATTTCCCACCTTCAGATCATGTATCTCTGCGATAAACTCCAAATAAATCTGCTTTTATTTTAGTAACATGATGACTACATAAATTAGCCAGTTACATGTAGTAGCCCATGACCTTGAAGTGATATTAGGTCAAACATATGCATTTATACTCACATTACCTATATATGGCACCTTTTTCCTAAAACAGCATTATTTTTCTCAGAGAATCATTTTAAGACAGCCATCCTCCATCAACCAATACATTCTACTGCAATTTGAGAAGTCCAGAAGTATTTCTTAAAGTTTGGCAGAAGAGAGCCCAGCCTTAAACTCTGAAATAATATCTGACAATGTGTTATCCACTGGCAGGGAAACCAGACAGATGTGCATCCTTACACTCTTGGGTGAGTCAGACAATCAAATTTCATTACTGTCTTTTCTTTCATATTTTTATATCCATGTAAAACTGGCATTTATCTAAAGTATTGATTTTCCCCCCACTCTTCCACCCTATGATGTTTTATTCAGTGGGCCAAATGCTCAAAAAGATTTGTGACCTTGGTTTTGTTATTCTTGTTATTTTTTCCCATTAAATTCTACTGACTTTTTTCTCCTTCCAGAAATATAAAAGACAAGAGTGGGAAGCAACTGCACTTTAAGAATATGAAAATCTTCATTCATCTTGACCCTGGCCCCATTTTTCAGGATCACAGAACAGAATCTTGTTTCAAAAGGAGCTCCTCACAGCCAGGGGCCACACCACCCTGCTGTTCTAACTGAGCCATAGGCAGAGGAAGCCAAGGGAGAGCCTGAAAGAAAGGACATGCGCGTTTGGGGACAGAGACCATCACTATAAATGATAGAAACAGCTGCTCCTCCAATTTGTTCTGATGTCACCCGTTTACATTTCCATAGCACATTTTAGCTCCTTCAAAGCCATTTTCAGAGCCTTCATCTTCTTCCCTCTCACAACATGCCAGCATGACAGAACAGGAAATCAGGCCGATGTTAGTGGCAGTTCCTGGTTAAGAGCCATGTCTCTTGATTTCTAATTTGGAGCTGTTTTTACCAGATATGTTTCAATTATATTCCCAAATGTATGAGCTACCTGAAGCTGGATATGTGTCAACCAAACTCTGTTTTGTTTTTTTCCCCTCAAGAAAGTATAATGAAAAATAACATCCATCTGACTGCCATGGCCTGTACATGGGGTTGGGCTAAGGCAATTCCTGTAGATATGGGATCCATTCTAGATAAACTAGAGGATTTTAGACAAAAGGCATACATGGAGATGAAACTTAATTCTTATTCAGGCAATAGAGCTATCATCCATATGTGGCTACATCCGCAATACGACTTTTTCAACTGCCTGCTAGAAAAAAAAAAAAAAATTTAGCAATAGACTCCACTATTGAACCCTTTACTATTACTCACCTTCTCCAGCCAATGCCAGGATAGTCCTTGACCTGGTCTGTTTCCCATCCGAGTTTTTGTTTGAACAAGACTGGGAACAGGATGACCACTCTGTCCATTCACTCAGCACACAATCCATTCGGCAGGGAATTTCACAAGCCATCCTTTCAGGAGGAGGGGATGCTGGGCAGAGACTCCCTGATACATCTTCTCCTGTAATCAACCAGATCGAGACAGATACTGATTAATGCACAATTGAGGACAGTCCAAGGAACATTTAGGTTCGTTGCTTCCTCTATTACTTCAGTTTAGCGGAGAAGACTTCACCTGGTGTCTAAACCAATAAAGTGTGAAAAATGATGGTTTCTTCCGCAATTCATAATATTTATGTCAAGCAAACCTGCCAGGAGATCATTTGGCATTTAGAAAGGTAGATACCACAGCAAAACTCTCATTTGTCAACCTTCCCAGGGACAAAGTGGGCTTTTTCCAGGAACAATTTAGCCATGGATGGCTAGAGATAGACATGATTGACGTGCTATTGACAACGATGTATAATAAGTATATGTTTTCCACAAGACAGAGGCCAGAGTAGTCTGTTGGCCTGAAAACCTCAATTTATGTTGAACATTCTATTTGATGCTATAAGGAATTAGATCATTCTAATTACCTATTGGATGCTTTTACCTCCATAAACATAACTTTAAACAAGTTTATCACATGATGATACTTTTGTTCTATTTGTACATAGTGGTAAATAATCCCAAATCACAATGGAAAGGGACTTGTGGTTAAAATTATATAATGTGGACACATAGGTTGAAAGCCCATCTGAAATTTTCCCTAAAATATTTATTATTCCCCCTCTGAATGATCCGATGAACTACTCAAACCAAAATAATTATATATATAAAATAATGGGGGGTAGTTTTGTTTTACAATGGACAGATGTTAAGACTAAGGGGATCATTTCTAAGTTACTTTTCTCTATCTCTAACTACAATAATTTTAAAAAATCCTCTTTTAGGTTATTTACTCACTATTCTTAGAATTCTAATGTTACTCTTTACAGATAATAGTCCAACTCTCACCATGTGCCCTGCTCACTGTCTCCTCATAAAAACAGACATGTAGAATAATGATTTCACTTATAGTTTGAAGTAACAACACATAATGTGGAATGGCATCTATAGGAAAGGCGGTTTTGTCTGTGTGACTTTAAGCCCATGGAATTCTCCTGTCATAATATGCTTGACACAAAAAATAACTACAAAGGGGACTAGTGTTTATGCGGTATCTCCTTTGTGCCAGGCACCATCCTCGTAAGAAGCGCTTAGAGACAGATTTAATCCATTTTGTTTTATAGATGAGGAGTCAGCGTTTCTGGAAGGGAAAACTTGCTCAGGGCACACAGGCCTGAGTTGGGAATGAAATTAAAACTTTCTGACTCCAAAACTTCTGCTTTTCCCATTAACCACACTGTGTCTAATTCCAAGGAGATGGATATTCCTTTGCTGAGGAAGTAAATAAAACCAGCCGACAGTGAGCAAGACTGCCTGGAGGAGAAGACAGTACACTGTTAATATCTGCATTCATATTTGCAAATGAGGCCAGACTCATTGCCCCTGAGGTACAAATAAAACTTTTCAAGCATATTATGAGAAGTAATAGAGATTCTAGCAGATAATCAAGCTGAAAGACCAGTTCCAATCATTCTCTTTTCAGTCTTAATCTATTTTCAGGTTGAGTCCACACTATATGTTACACACATAAACACACGCACACAGATATTCTCTGTCTCTCTCACACACACACACACCCCGATACAGCCGAAGGGTAGTCTTTCCAAGTCTGGAAGCAAGGAGACCAAACAAATGCCCAATCTGCATCTAATCAAAAGTTAATTTCCACATTTGTGAATACTATTAACACAATTCTTATACAAAACACTCTAAAGCAGTGTTTTGCAAATGACATTTCTGAGGAATAACAGGGATTAGTAGCTCTTACAAAAAAGTGGGAGAAAGCTGTGAGTACTGAGTTAAAGTAGTAAAACTGGTTTCCTACTGAAGAAATACTCAGTGTTGAAAATACCAATGTATAATGTGAATTTCCCTGGGTGGAAATGGTGGGTAGTGTTTTTCAGCCTTATTTGACCAATGACAATTCTTTTTTGAGGAGAATGTCTCCTGTAAGTGGTATTTTCATGAATGTTTTTAGAAAACCCTGCCTTCAAGAGTGATAAAACAATCGAGATCTATTTGTTGAGCAAGTACTATACCCAAGATGTATGATGGGGCAAAAATTGGTGAAACTATTTACCTCCTCCAAGTTCACGATTCATAAGAGATAAGATACAAACATATACAAAAGAAACTTAGTCCAAAAGTAAATGCCAAGTTGCAAAGGTGTGTCTCAGACAGAAAATTCTGTAGTAGCTCAGGGAATAGAGGGTCCTCCGGAGACTAGCATGATAGTAGAAGGCTTTCAACACAGAAAAAATAGAAAGGTAAAAACTTGGTGGCAATGAAAGAGGGTACTTCAGGCAATGAAAGTATTAATAAAAGTATGGTGGTAGGAAAATACATGTATTTAAGAGATAATAGGGAAGGTGCATGAGAAGAGAAAACCCACATTGGAAGAGTGATGTGACATAAAGTTCTGAATGACTTAGATGGACACACAAGTTCTGTCATCTTTCTGCCTTCCTTAAAATCCCATTGCTCAAGTTTGCCATGACCCAAATTTAATATCCTTCCCAGCCACCATTCGGCACCCTCAGTATTCATGTCAGGAGCTCAAATGCTTTTTAAAACCTAAGCTTTCGTATAAACTGATATACCTATTTCCTCAGAGCAGTTAAATGTCAATTCCCACCAACATTTTGATAGCTTGTCTATACAGGTTAATTCAGACATGTGAGCAAACAGATGAGATTTTCTTTAGGGAAACCAAACCACTAGTCATAAGCAGGGTCTGTAATTTGTGAGTGAGCTGCACAATGGGATCCTAGTCACAGAGTATCCTAGCTGTCAAGTGTCTAAAGGTGAATCCTAAAAAAATTAAATAAAATAATAAAAAAAAAAATAAAGGAAGATGCTAGCACCATATATCCTCCTGAATACATCACTTAACTTATTTGAACCTCAATTATTTGTAATAAAGAAATAATAAGACATTTCAGGGATATTCTAAGGATTATAAATCATTTATGTGACCTACATAGCAAGGCATCTAGCACATGGAGGACTCTTAATATATACAAAGCTTTAAAAAAAAGTTTGCAAAGATATATGCAACAAAAACCTAATGGTCTTCTTTATCTGAAAAATCTAGAGATTTATGTCACAGCCATGGAAAACACTTGCTTTGCCACTCATATATGTGTACAAATAACAACCAACAGCTTCACAGGCGGGTTCACATAAACTATAAAAACTATTTATAATTATCCAGATCATTTTATTTATATGACTGGTGAATCTAAACCATTAAGAGCCAAAAATAAAGCACTTGAGCCTGAATAACCTCATCTGCCCATCTACATCAGTATAATTATCTTCCCATTGTACAGAGAGAATCCATCTCAAAAGAAGAGTGTTTATACTTTCCTGTTTTCATTTTCTCAGATGGATCAATGAGACCAACTGAAATCTCAGGCAAGCATGGAAAATAAAGTGGCACATGGGACAGAAACGTAGCCATTAAAAGTGATTTTCACAAGCTCTGATAATCTAATGTCATAATAAAATAGAATATATTTAAGAGGGAAATTGAATTCATCTTTCAAGAAGACTGTGAAATTGCTTCCAGCCCTCATCAGCCTCCCTAGGATCAATAATGACAAACTCCACATTCTCTCCTCATAGAGTAGACTTATTTAAACCAATTGTGACTTAGAACATGGAATATGATGCTGCTTCAATGTGGCCACTCAGTATTTTTTTTTAATAATTTAACAAGGTGAAATTCACATTATATTAAATTAACCATTTTAGAGTAAACACTTCAGTAACATTTAGTAAACCACAATGTTGTGTAACCACCACCTCTACCTAGTTTCAAAACGTTTTCATCACTCTGAAATAAAACCCTTTACCCACTAAGCATATTCTCCACATTACCCTCTCACCTCAGACTCTGGTAGGCACCAAGCTATGTTCTGTCTCTACAGATTTATCTATTTTGAGTATTTCATATCAATGGAATCATATAATTTCTGACCTTTTGTGTCTGGCTTTTTTCACTTACCATAACACTTTGCAGGTCCACCCATGTTGTACCACATACACTACTTTATTCCTTTTATGACGGAATAATATTGCATTGTATGCATATACCACAATTCATTCATCCATTCTTTTGGCTACTGTGAATAGTGCTGCTATGCACATGTTTATATATGTACATGTCTGAGTACTTGTTTTCAATTATTTTCAGTATATGTTTAACAGCAAAATTTCAGGGTCATATTCATCATTCAGTTTTGTTTGTGATTCTGGGGACTGTGGCATAGATGGCCAGATGACTAGGTCTTGGCCATAGCTCACACTACTGTCCTCCTGTCTACCCATTCCCAGCTAAAAGCAAAAGTACTTAGATGAAAGAAAGATTCCTGACATTTGAATTCAGTCACAATTCCCTGAAAATGTTTCTTTTTCCAGTTCAAATACTACTTAAAGTATAAAGAGCTCATGTAGACTCTATGGCTACTGGTCAAGCCACCATGTAAATTTAATGCTAATAAGCTATCAGAATTTGGGCTTCCTGCAGCAAACTGGTATTTAAACTATACCTATGCCATGTGCTACATCCTATAACATTGTTTTATGACCTCTAAGGAATTAGAATTTAATATTGTGAAGTACCATCTATCTTTAGTATTTTTAAAGATTTATTTATTTATTTTAGAGAGAGAAGGAGAGAGAGCAAGTGTAGGGGGAAGGGGCAGAGGAAGAGGGAGAATCTCAAGTAGATTCCTCACTGAGTGCAGAGCCCAACAAGGGGCTTGACCTCACAACCCTGAGATCATGATCTGAGCTGAAATCAAGAGTTGGACACTCAGTGGACTGAGGCACACAGGAGCTCCTATCTATCTTTTATAACAATAGAACAAACAACTACTATTCTTAGTTTTCTGACCTATAATATGTATAGAGAAGAGAAAGGATTATAAACAAAATGAAGGAAGAAAAGAGAAACCCAGCTATTCACAAATCTACAGTATAATTGGAGAGTAGACCAACATTTTGTCAGTATGCAAACTTCAAACCATCTTGCTCTCTCTCAAATAATGCACTCTGGGTACTTTATTGATATTTTCTCTTGTATGCTATTATACTATCTATGGAAAATAATGAAACAGTTATTGAAAATACTCTACATGTCATAAAATTTTATGTCCTATTTAAATCTCAGAAAAGAATGCCGATAAATGTTGATTAAATGCTTGCCAACAGCTGAGTAAGATGTCAACCGATAGTACATAGCAGATTTACTGGAACTGACATGTGCTTAATTTCATTTTTAAATTTAAATGTTACCTTCTTAAAGGTACGCAGCCCCTGGCCACTTCTGGACTGAGACCCTAATCAGCTAAGGAAATGTTTATATTTCAAGCCAATACAAAATAAAACAAAAGCTAAGGGCTAAGCAGAATCTGTGTGCAACAATGCAGTGCCAGCAATACAATGACTGTTTCTGCTTACTCATCTCACAATTCGAAATGTATTTGTCTACCTACTTGACACATATAGAGAGATGAAGAAACCCGATGTTAGAGATTGTCAAGGTCCTAAAAACAAAAATAACTGTGATGAAATAACATCAGCATCTTATATTTGAGAAAGCATAGAGCATATCATACTCTGTGCTAACCACATTAATGTAGTGGCTTACTGAATATGAAGCATAACATCATCTGTTAGGTACCATTGGTACACCTGAGACACAGGAAGGTTAAAAACAAACGCTGCTCAAAGCCATATAGCTGGGAAGTGCCTGAACTGGGCCTAGAAAATACATCTACTAGACATTACCACTATATTCTTATCTATGATAGTGTCCTGCTTCCTGGCTCCTATTGCACATCTGCACTCCGCATGACATTGCTTTTAGCTGTAGCCAAAGCATAAAGAAGGGATTCCACACAATCCATTGTCAGCTAATCAGCAAATGTGATATTAGGATAAGCCCAAAGGGGTGAGCATTGGTCATCTGGGAATTGCATCTTGGGGTGGGGATGAATATTGCAAAAATGGAAAAGATAAGTGGATGAAAAAAAGCTCAGAATGGAAAGATGGTATAATAAGAGAGAGAACACAAGACCAAACAGGAAGAGGAAAGTAAGAGAGTAGGGTCCTCAGCTCAACGCCCCACAAATCACCTGGATAACTTTCAAACCATCCTGAGCACCTAGGAACTCCACCTGAGATGTAAAGAGAGCACAGCTGGAACGCTCCAGAGAAGGGTTTGCGCTTCTAACAAGGTAGGAAGGTGGAGAAAAAATAAACAATCCAGTGGGGGAGGCCCCCAGGGAGCCGGGCTGAGGGGGGCGGGGAGAGCCTGGGGACAGGCAGGCCCAGCCCCCGGGAAGCGGGAACTTTCCACCCCGCCCTCCTCTCCCCGGAGGGAAAGGCCTCCAGGGCGTCAGCAGGGGGTCGAGCAGGCCAGCAGGAGGGCGGGGGACCCCCAGGTCCCGGGGTCACGAGCAGAGGAGGGAGCCAGGGGAGAGCGCACCCCCACCGCGGCCCATCTCGGGGCAGGGCTGGAGCGCACCCTGGGGCCTCGGGGGAAGCCGGGGTCGGACGGGAGCCCCCGGAGGGGCGAAGGCGGGGGCCACGGGCCTGGGGGGGAACGGCGCCCAGCGAGCCCGGCACCTGGCAGGGGCGGGGCATCCCCCAGGGGCGCGCACCTGAGACAGCACCGCAGGCCCACTTTAGTGGTCTTTTGTTTTACTTTGTTCTGAACTTCTTTTTCATTTTCTGGTCTCTGACCTTGTCAGAATCATCTAGGGTGGAATTTACTTAGGACGGGGTTGATATTCTTGACTCAGCCAGCTCATACAGCCACTCTACACTGAGCAAAATGACTAGAAGGAAGAATTCACCATAAAAGAAAGAATCAGAAACAGTACTCTCTGCCACAGAGATACAGAATATGGATTTCAATTCAATGTCAGAAAGCCAATTCAGAAGAAAAGTTATAAAGCTACTGGTGGCTCTGGAAAAAGCATAAAGGACTCTAGAGACTTCATGACTGCAGAATTTAGATTTAATCAGGCTGAAATTAAAAACAAATTCAATGAGATGCAATCCAAACTGGATGTCCTAAGTGGTAGGGTTAATGAGGTGGAAGATTGAGTAACATAGAAGACAACTTGATGGCAAGGAAGGAAGCGGAGGGAAAAAAAAAGAAAAGCAATTAAGAGACCATGAGGAGGGGTGCCTGGTGGCTCAGTGGTGGAGCGTCTGCCTTTGGCTTGCGTCGTGATCCCGGTCATGGAATTGTGTCCCTCATTGGGCTCCTCATGTGGAATCTGCTTTTCCCTCTCCGAGTGTCTCTGCCTAACTTTCTGTGTTTTTCGTGAATAAATAACTAAAATCTTAAAAAAAAGAAAGACCATGAGGAAAAGTTTAGAGGAAGAGAGGGCCACAAAGTATATTTGAACAAATCGTAGCTGAGAACTTCCGAATTTGGGGAGGGAAACAGGCATTCAGATACAGGAGATAGAGAGGCTCACCCCCCAAATCAATAAAAAACATTCAACACCTTGACATTTAATAGTAAAACTTGCAAATTCCAAGGATAAAGAGAAACTCAAAGCAGTGAGAGACAAGAGATCCCTAACTTATATGGGGAGAAATATCAGATTAACAGCAGACCTCTCCACAGAGACCTGGCAGGCCAGAAAGGGCTGGCAGGATATATTCAAGGCACTAAATGAGAAGAACATGCAGCCAAGAATACTTTATGCAGCAAGGCTCTCATTCAGAATAGAAGGAGAGATAAAGAGCTTCCAAGACAGGCATAAATTGAAAGAATATGTGACCATCAAACTAGCACTGCAAGAAATATTAAGGGAGACCCTGTAAAAGAAGAGGAAGTCCAAAGAAACAATCCAGAAAAACAGGGACTGAATAGGTATTATGATGACACTAAATTCATATCTTTCAATAGTAATTCTGAACGTGAATGGGCTAAATGATCCCACCAAAAGACGAAGGGTTTCAGACTGGATAAAAAAGCAAGACCCATCTATTTGCTGTCTCCAAGAGACTCATTTGAGACCTAAGGACACCTCCAGCCTGAAAATGATATGTTAGACAACCATTTACCATTCAAATGGTCCTCAAAAGAAAGCTGGGGTAGCAATCCTCATATCAGATAAATTAAAGTTTATCCCAAAGACTGCAGTAAGAGATGAAAAGGGACACTATATCATACTTAAAGGGTCTATCCAACAAAAAGACCTGCAAATCATGAATTTTTATGCCCCTAATGTGGGAGCTGCCAAGTATATCAATCAATAATCAAAAAGTAAAGAGATACTTAGATGATAATACACTAATAGAAGGAGACTTCACATGGCACTTTCTGCAAATAACAGATATTCTAAGAACACCAAAGAAACAATGACCTTAAATGATACAATAGACCAGACGGATTTCACAGATATACACAGAACTTTCTATCTGAACACAACTGAATACACATTCTTCTCAAGTTCATATGGTACTTTCTCCAGAATAGACCCCATATGGGGCACAAATCAGGTCTCAACCAATACCAAAAGATTAGGATTGTCCCCTGCATATTTTCAGACCACAACGTTTTGATACTAGAACTGAATCACAAGAAGAAATTTGGAAGATACTCAAACACGTGGAGGTTAAAGAACATCCTACTAAAAGATCAAAGGGTCAACCAGGAAATTAGATAAGAATTAAAGAGATTCATTGAAACTAATGAAAAGGAAGATACAACCATTCAAAATCATTGGGATACAGCAAAAGCAGTCCTAAGAGGGAAATACATCGCAATATAATCCTCCCTCTAAAAATTGGAAAAAACTCAAATACACAATCTTACCTTGCACCTAAAGGAATTGGAGAAAGAACAGCAAGTAAAACCTACACCAGGCAGAAGAAGGGAGATAATAAAGATTCGAGCAGAACTCCATGAAATCGAGACCAGAAGAACTGTAGAACAGGTCAACAAAACCAGGAGTTGGTTCTTTGAAATAATTAATAAGATAGATAAACCATTAAAAAGAAAAAAAAAGACTCAAATTAATAAAATCAAGAATGGAAGATAAGAGATCATGACCAATACCAAGGAACTACAAAGGATTTTTAAAACGTATTATGAGCAGCTATGTGCCAACAAATTAGGCAATCTAGAAGAAATGATGCATTTCTGGAAAACCGCAGATTACCAAAACTGGAGCAGGAAGAAAGAGAAAACCTTAAGAGGCCAATAACCAGTGAGGAAATTGAAGCAGTCATCAAAAACTTCCCAAGATACAAAGTCCAGGGCCAGGTGGCTTCCCAGGGGAATTCTATCAAACGTTTAAAGATGGGCAGCCTGGGTGGCTCAGTGGTTTAGCGCTGCCTTCAGGCCAGGGAGTGGTCCTGGAGACCCAGGCTCGAGTGCCACGTCAGGCTCCCTGCACAGAGCCCACTTCTCCCTCAGCCTGTGCCTCTGCCTCTCTGCCTCTCTGTGTCTCTCATGAATAAATAAATAAATAATCTTAAAAAAAAAAACGCTTAAAGAAGAAACAACACCTATTCTAGTAAAGCTGTTCTGAAGGATATCAAGGGACCTAATACTCTCAAACTCATTTTATGAGGTCAGCATCACCTTGATCCCAAAACCAGATAAAGACCCCACCAAAAAGGAGAATTATAGACCAATATCCTTGATAACCACAGATGCAAAACTTCTCAACAAGATACTAGCCAATAGGATCTAACAGTACATTAAGATTATTCACCATGACCAAGTGGGATTTATCCCCAGGATGCAATGTTGGTTCAACACTCATAAAACAATCAACGTGATAGATAATATCAACAAGACAAAAAAACAAGAACCATATGATCCTGTCAGTAGATGCAGAGAAGGCATTTGACAAAATACAGCATCCATTCCTGATCAAAACTCTTCAGAGTGTAGGGATAGAGGGAACATTCCTCAGCATCTTAAAAGCCATTTACTAAAAACCCACAGCATATATCATTCTCAGTGGGAAAAACTGAGAGTTTTTCCTCTAGGATCAGGAACATGACAGGGATGTCCACTCTCACCACTGTTATTCAACATAGTACTAGAAGTCCTACCCTCAGTGATCAGGCAAAAAAAAAAAAAAAGAAGAAGAAAGAAAAGAAGAAAAAAGAAAAGAAAAGAAGAAAAGAAATGAAAAGAAAAGAAAGAAAAATAAATAAAAGGCATTGAAATTGGCAAAGAAGAAGTCAAACTCTCCCCCTTCACAAATGACATGATACTGTACATAGAGAACCCAAAAGACTCTACCCCAAGATTGCTAGAACTCATACAGCAATTCAGCAGTGTGGCAGGATGCAAAATCAGTGCCCAGAAATCAGTGGCATTTCTATACACTAACAATGAGACTGTAGAAAGAGAAATTTAGGAATCAGTCCCATCTACAATTGCATCTAAAACCATAAGATACCTAGGAATAAACCTAACCAAAATGGGTAAAGGATCTATACCCTAAAAACTACAAACCCTTCTGAAAGAAACTGTGGAAGACACAAAGAGATGGAAAAATATTCCATGCTCATGGATTGGAAGAATTAATATTGTGGAAATGTCTATGCTACCCCAGACAATTTACACGTTCAATGCAATCCCTATCAAAATACCATGGACTTTCTTCAGAGTTGGAACAAATCATCTTAAGATTAGTGTGGAATCAGAAAAGACCTCGAATAGCCAGGGGAATATTGAAAAAGAAAATCAGAACTGGGGCATCACAATGTCAGATTTCAGGTTGTACTACAAAGCTGTGATCATCAAGACAGTGTGGTACTGGCACAAAAACAGACACATAGATCAATGGAACAGAATAAAGAACCCAGAAATGGGCCCTCAACTCTATGGTCAACTAATATTCAACAAAGCAGGAAAGAGTATCCACTGAAAAGAGGACAGGATCTTCAATAAATGGTGCTGGGAAAATTGGACAGCCACATGCAGAAGAATGAAACTAGACCATTCTCTTACACCATACACAAAGATAAACTCAAAATGTATGAAAGATGTAAATGTGAGAGAAGAATCATCGAAATCCTAGAGGAGAATACAGGCAATACTCTTTAGAACTTGGCCACAGCAACTTTTTGCAAGATACATCTATGAAGGCAAGGGAAACAAAGTCAAAAATTAACTACTGGGACTAGTCAATATAAAAAGCTTCTGCAGAGCAAAAGAAACAGTCCACAAAACTAAAAGACAACCTACAGAATGGGAGAAGATATTTGCAAATGACATATCAGATTAAGGGCTAGTATCCAAGATCTGTGAAGAACTTATGAAAGTCAACATCCAAGAATCAAACAATCCAATCATGAAATGGGCGGAAGGCATGAACAGACATTTCACCAAAGAAGACATACACATGGCCAGCAAGCGCATGAGAAAATGCTCCACATCATTTGCCATCAGGGAAATACAAATCAAAAATACAATGAGATACCACCTCACACCAGTGAGAATGGCGAAAATTAACAAGTCAGGAAACACAAATGTTGGAGAGGATGTGGACTTGCACTGTTGGTGGGAATGTGAACTGGTGCAGCCACTCTGGAAAACTGTGTGAAGGTTCTAAAAGAGTTAAAAATAGAGCTACCCTACGACCCAGCAATTGCACTACTGGGTATTCACCCCAGAGATACATATGCAGTGGAATGCCGGGACACCTGCACCCCAATGTTTCTAGCAGCAATGTCCACAATAGCCAAACTGTGGAAGGAGCCTTGGTGTCCATCAAAAGATGAATGGATAAAGAAGCTGTGGTCTATGTATACAGTGGAATGTTACTCAGCCATTAGAAAGGATGAATACCCACCATTTGCTTCGATGTGGATGGAACTGGAGGGTATGATGCTGAGTGAAGTAAGTCAATCAAAGAAGGACAATCATCATATGGTTTCACTTATATGGGGAATATAAGAAATAGTGAAAGGGATTATAAGGGAAAGAGGGAAACTGAGTGGGAAAAATTTGAGAGGGAGACAGACCATGTGAGACTCCTAACTCTGGTAAACAAACAAAGGGTAGTGAAAGGGGAGGTGGGCGGGGGGATGGTGTAACTGGATGATGGGCAGTGAGGAGGTCACTTGATGGGATGATGAGCACTGAGTATTATACTGGGTATAATTATAATTATACTGGGTATTTCCATATGTTGGAAATCGAACTTTGATTAAAAAAAAAGGAAGAGGAAAGTAGGAACATTCAGCAAAAACAGAGCAATGTATGTTTAGATAAATGAGACAAACACAAGCAAAAACAAAATATATAATAATGATGTAAGTACACTCATAAAGTAAAAAAAAAACTCTAATAGCTAATAAAAGAGAAAAAAGAGAACATAAGAGTAAAGGCTAAGATAAATGGCAGGACTCAAAGAGCTGCTAAAAGAAAATACTTTAGGTAAGAAATAATATCGGCTGAAAACAAGAAAATAATACTTCCAAGATAAATATGTTTATAGAAGCCAGAAGTTTGCTGAAATTTCATCCACATGGCAGGTGAGCTCTTTGTTCAGAAGCCTAACTGAGCCCTTAAATCAAGTTACCCAACATAAAATAATATCAACATAGCACTTACACTGTGCCCAGAACAATCTTACATTTTACATGTATTTGTTAACTCATTAAATCTTCAAAGCATTAAAAATAGTAAACACATGTACCATATGTAATAGATGCCATTCACTAAGTGAATTATATATATATATATATATATCAGCTCATTTAAAAAAAAAACATTTTATTTATTTATTCATAGAGACACAGAGAGAGAGAGAGAGAGAGAGAGAAGGAGAGAGAGAGACAGGCAGAGGGAGAAGCAGGCTCCACACAGGGAGCCCGACGTGGGTCTCGATCCTGGGTCTCCAGGATCACACCCGGGGCTGCAGGCGGCGCCAAACCACTGTGCCACTGGGGCTGCCCTATCGCTCATTTTAATGTCACAACAATACTATGAGGTAAGAACTATCATTATGCTCATCATAGAGACAACCGTATTGAGTCTTGGAGAAGTAAGACAACCTGCCCAGGGACAAACAAGTAAAATGGTAGAGCTTGAATTTGGACCCAGGCAACCTACCTCTAAAATCCATTTCTTAAACATGATGCTTTATTGACACTCATTATCTTCTACTCATTGTCAGGACTAATTTATGTACGTGGCTACACAAAAGCTGATCCAGTAGGAGTGAGTCAAGCATAGAGGATTACAATACCTTTAGGTCATGAGTACTGTACTAAGTGTTACTCAGGGTAAGAGAGAATGGAAAAGATCAGAACCTTGCTCAAATAAAAAACAAATTAAAATCTGACAAAATGTCTTAGCACTGAAACGTCACATTTCCTTGGGTCTAGTCACATTTTCCAGGAGAAAGTAACCGGTACTGTTTTTGACATCTACCAAAATTGGACCTTAGAAAATAACATCAATTTGCTCACATGCCCCGATTTCTGGTTGGTAGTTGAAGACAGAAAGGAGTCAGGAAGGGATAGGGAAACATAAATACATCCATTTAAAGCTCCTACTGCCATATTCCCATTGACTTGGTCTCTGTATTTCGGTACCTAGTTTTTAAAGATGCAGCTTCTATTTTCTAGAGTCTCTGACATAGCTTCTGATTTTCTAGTCCACATACATCATACTCACCTGGACCTGACTTCAAGCTAGTTCCAGTTTCCTGGGACAGTCAACACTTCCACATCCCACACTGGGGCACACAGGGATTTTGAGATGCCCCCATGTCCTAAATAGGCCCAGAGAGACCAGGTTGGGAGGGTGGTTAGTAACTAGCTCTGGTGTCCATTCTGTGCCTAAACACAGTATACCGCTGTCTCACTGTTGCAGCCCCTTTCCTATATGTGGGTGCAGGGAACCCTGTGTGTAAAGTCTCTTCCCAAAGTGTCAAGCAAGGAAACAGTCCATCTGCTTTTGCTTTACCTTTAGCCTAACTGAAACAGCCATAGTTTTCATTTTCACAGCCCAATATTTCATTTGCAAAAGAAGGGAGGGGCCGGGACGCTCATCTGTATACTTTCCCTTGCTGTCCTCACTGGGCTCCTCCTTTCTGGCCCAGGCCAATGTAGAATTCTGGCTGATGCTAAAGCTGTATGGAGTCCTCTGGCCTCCCATCCTGATATCTACAGGGAGCTATTTGGAATTTATAAAACACTCTTTTCCCATATGCCTGGCTCTTGCATAGGAAAGCCTGGTTTTCAGGATTATTGTCTCGTGAAAAGAGCTTCAAATGCCATTTTAGGGTGCCAACTTGTACTATTTGTTTGCATTCAAGGTATAGTAATATTGATCTTTTGGACACAGTGGGTAGCTCAGAAATCAGGGTTTTTGTGTGGGGGTGGTGGTCTTGTCCACAATAGAAAAAAAAAAGCACAATCTCACAACACAATCTGCTTAACATCCATTTAGTATGGAAACTCTGTCATGAGAATTTTATAGAGATTCTCTATATCTTTTAAAATATGGATCTAGAATGTTAACAATGGAATATGTAATGTACGACATGGTTCTTCAAAAGGGAAAATCTTGAAGTAAACAGTGATTTATAAAGAACATTATATTAGACGAGGAGTTGTGACATTTGGATTTGAGTTCTGCCTTTAACACCTGACCAAAAATGTGGCCCTACAAAACTGTTAGTCTTTTTTTTTTTTTAGGCTTCAGATGCCTTGTATAAGTAGTAGGAGGGGCACTGCTATCATCCCTGATTATATTATTGGGTCTGGTGATAGATCAAAGAGGCTAATGCAAAATAATACTTTGGAAATTGCAAAGCACTATTTATATATAATGTGGTTTTATTATTGGTAAAAATGGGGATAAAGGACAGACTAAATAGAAAAATGATTTGGATCAAAGATACTATCTCTATTCTCCATCCTAATTTTGTCTTAGCTAAAAAAATAAAAGAGGAATTGAAATGAGTATAAAGGCAGAAATGATATTATTCATTATGTCTATCTATCTACCTATTTTTATATCTAGCTATTCAGTAAAGGATCTGGACCAGCTTGAATACATACATGGTATACCATTAGAGAGTACTTCAGATTATCTAGAAGTTTGCAAATATTTGAAAATCAATGTTTTTAAGTTAAACTGGGTAAGACAATAGAGTAAAATAATAATATAGTAGTAAAGAATGATCATTTCTTTCTGTAGAATTAACCTGCAGGAAATTAAATGTAAGGGGTGCAAATCTATAATTTATAATCTATAATCTATAATTTAAAAGCCTGTAAAAATGAAATATAACTTATTTAACTACCTTATTTTTTTAATATCATGTTTTATTTTTTTTAAGATTTTATTTATTTATTCATGAGAGATACAGAGAGGGAGAGAGAAGCAGAGACACAGGCAGAGGGAGAAGCAGGCTCCATGCAGGGAGCGCGATGTGGGACTTGATCCCGGGACTCCAGGATCATGCCCTGGGCCAAAGGCAGGCACTAAACTGCTGAGCCGCCCAGGGATCCCGTAGCTACCTTATTATAATTGCACAATTAAGATGTTTTCAATTTCTCTGTGACACATTACAATGTAAAGAATATTTCTGACCATAACATGGATTGCTTTCCTAAGACTAAATTTTGAGAAATGGAAAAACGAAGTCAAGGGACATGAACTTCATTACAGTACTCGCACACGAAAAATTGCCAATGTGTGTTTTTTTCATTATTTACTATTATCCACAAACTTTAAAATTTACATACAATAGAAGGCACCCTGTATTGTATAACTCAACGGGTTTTGGCAAATTCATAGAGCTTCTTCTATCTACTACCATTATCATGATACAGAACTGTTCTATCAATACAAACACATCCTTGTGCTGCCCCTCTGGAGTCAGTCTGTCCCCTGCAATCCTAATCCTTGGAAACCACTGATCTGTTCTTTGTCTCTATAGTTTTGCTTCTCCACCACCCCCAGAATGTCATAAAAAATGGAATTATACAGCATGTAGTCTTTGTAACAAAGTACATTTGTGGGGTGACCATGTTGCTGCTTGTATCAAGAACATTGTTTTTTAATCTGGGTAGCATTCCATTGTTTGGATATAGCATATTTTGTTTATCCATTCACTGGCTAAACAACTTTTGGATTGCTTCCATGTTTTGGTGATTATGAATATATTCACATAGGTTTTTGCATGAATACAAGTTTTCATTTGGGTTGCATAAATAATTAGGTGTTCATTGTAACACTGGGTGATATGTAAGTGTAGCTCTTGTGACATTGTCAAGCTATTTTCCAAAATGGCTTTACCATTTTGCCTTCCCATCAACAATGTATGGAGTTTCCAATTCCTCTGTGTCTTACCAATGCTTGATATGACCATATTTTTGGTGTTGTTTTTTTAATTTTCATCATTCATAGAAAGATACAGTGAGATTACACTGAAATGTTTATTTATATTTTCTTGATGACTAATGATGTTAAATATCTTTCCATGTGCTCATTTCTCATCTCTACGTTTTCATTGGTAAAGTGTCTATTTAAGTCTTTAATTCATTTTGTAACTGGATTGTGCTACACACTGAATGTCTGTGTACCTCCAAAATTTATATACTGAACCCAAAATGTGATGGTATTGGAAGTGGGGCCTTTAGGAAAAAATTAAGTTTAGATTTTCATGATATTGAGACCTTCATGATGAGATTAGTGTCCTTATAAGAAGAAAAAGGAGCACATGATAAAAAGGTGTCTGTCTATAATTCAAGAAGCAAGTCCTGGGATCCCTGGGTGGTGCAGCGGTTTGGCGCCTGCCTTTGGCCCAGGGCACGATCCTGGAGACCGGGGATCAAATCCCACGTCGGGCTCCCGGTGCATGGAGCCTGCTTCTCCCTCTGCCTATGTCTCTGCCTTTCTCTCTCTCTCTCTGTGACTATCATAAATAAATAAAAAAATTAAAAAAAAAAAGCAAATCCTCACCAGATATGCAGGCATCTTGATCTTGGACTTTCAAAACTGTGATAAATAAATGTCTGTTGTTTAGTCGTCCAGTTTTGATACAGTAGCCAAAACTGACAAAAGCAGGTCGTTTGTTTTCATATTGTTAGGTTTTGAGAGTTCTTTATAAAGTCAGGTATTAAAAAAATAAAATAAAATAAAATAAAGTCAGGTATTGAGAAGATATGACCACTGGTTGACCAGTGAGTTGGACCCAGGCAATCAAAGTCTCTTTACTCCCTCCCTCCTTTGTCTTTGGAATATGCATTCCTTTAGCCTTCCCCTCTCTCAGAGGCTGCCCCTGAAACATAGCCTTGAGATAGCCTTCAACACTGGATTATTCTACCGGGCAGGGAGGTTTGGCCCAATGAGGGAAATCTATAAGGGTGGTACAACAAATTCTTAGGGACCTGAGAATGAGACAGGCCATCTACATACTTGCCTTTGAAGACCTTCTCAAGCCACATTCAGTACAATGAAAACTAAGATATCCCAGTCTGCCCTCAGTACCTAGTATGAGACACTGCTATACATGCTGAGCCCAGTTGTAAGACGAGATATTTATAATGTTGAGCAATTCATTGGTGACTGGGGGAAAGTGACAAATTCCAGGAATGCATATGAGCTGCGGAGAAGACCCAAGACAGAGAGAGAGAGCTCAGAATACCAAGAGACTAGCCCACTTGACTATAAAGGATCCAGTAAAAATAACCTGAAAGCAGATATGGTTTGACTTCCTTGATGCAGGGACCTCATGTAAACTGTCAGGTAGACTGACAACCTAATGCTGTGTTGGTTGGCCTTTGAAAAGCCTTAAAATCTGGACAACAGTTCAGATATGTCCCATCTATCCCTACCACCCATGATGCCTGTCCTGCTCCAGCAGAGGCCTCACAGTTGCAGTCCTATTTGGGGTGAGTGCCTCCCATGTCCTGGGGATAGGATACAGACCAAGCCTGCCTCCAGGTGAGAGCCACTGGAGGAGACTGGAGATTTCATGTTGAGTTCAGTATTCACTAGCCCTCCAGGAATACGCAAAAGGTGACAGGTATGGATGATTCGGTACATACTCTAATACATGGTAACCCTCAGAACTTTTCTGGCCCCTCATTGCCATCAATAGGGAGGGCAAAAAGTTACAGTCAGGAAGGTCCTCTTGACACTGCAAATTGGACATTCTCTCAACTCTCCTCTCATATGAGGTTTTCATCTCCCCAATGCCAGAGAATATATTCGGCGCTGATGTTTTACAAGATCAAACTTTGCAAACCTCTATCACTGAATTCTGCTTCCAGGTTAAAGTCATCAAACCAGTATTAAGGGGAAATGCCAGCTGGCAACCAGTAAGCCTGCTACCCTGCAAAGAGTGGTAACTGTTACACAATATAAATAGCCCAGGGGCATAAACAGGTAGGAGAAACCATCCAAGAAGTGCACTGAATGATTGTTGTATGTCCTGTCCATAGTTCTTTCAACATCCCAGCATGGCTGGTAAAAAAATACCAAGTTTTTTCTCAAACTCCCCAGAATTGAACAAGGTAATGTCCCCTATCCATGCAGCTGTGCCCACTATTGCCACTATTTTAGATGCCTTTTCCAGGGTCATAGGAATGCACCATGTTGTGTTGGACTTAGCAAATGCCTTTTCCAATATACCTCAGGCCGTCACAAGATCAATTTACCTTCACATGAATGGAGCAACAATGGACTTTTCAAGTGCTTCCCCAAGGTTACCTACCATATGTCATGGGATGGTAGCTTGTGACCTGTCCCTGTTTTCCTTCCCCAGGTTAGTAAAAGACCTATGACATTGATGATATAATGTTAACAAGTGAAGACATGCCTCTGCTGCAGGACACTCTGCAGGCTTTGCTGAAATATCTGTGAGGGAGAGGATGGATGGTTAACCCACAGAAATTCAAGAACCAGGAACCACCATAAGGTTTTTGGAAGTTATCTGGTCAGGCGAGATGCATGTTTGTCCCAGAATCTGTGACTGATATAATGCACGCTCATCAAACCTCTAAAAATGTGAGTCCACGCAAGACTTTCTAGAGATTTGGGAGTTTGGGAAAACTTGTATTCCCCACCTGACACAATGCCTCCATCTCTTATACCACCTGGTAAAGAAAGGACACATAAGGAAGTGGGAATCAGAGTAGCAAGCTGCCTTTGTGAAGACAAAACTCTAGTGAAGCAGATTAGAGCTCTTGGGTATTTCTCAAGCAGAGCAACCATTTGAGTTACATATGTCCATGACTCTGGAAGGTATGGGTTAGGCATCTTCACAGAAAGAACAAAAGGAGAGAATTCCCCAAGGATTTTGGACCTAGCTCTGGAAGGGATCAAAAACCTGTTAATGCCCCATAAAGGAAAAGCTCCTAACAATGCATACAGAGCATCTCTAGGTAGAACCTCTCTTGAAGGAACAGCATATCAAAGGAAGAATTTCCTTTCTATCAAGGGTAGGTTGAGAACTTATTCCATCAACCCACCTCTGCCATGGTTCAAACCCATTTTTGACAAACATATTTGTAGCAGAGGAGAACCCTGTCTACCAGCCCACTATCTCTAGAAATGTGGTGCTATCAGGCCCTGTAGAATATGTAGGACCCCAAATGCCCCTGTCCTTATTACTGTGGTGGCCCCTGTGGCCTGTAGAGAGGGAGTGGAGGAAATTCCCACTGATGTCTGCAATAAAGATGGGTCTTATGAAGGCGATCTGTCCTCATGGATTGTGGTCCCTATTCAGCCCAGCATTGACACCATCTGGATGGACACAAGAGCAAAACTCAGCAGCCAATGAGCTGAACTTAGGGCAGTTTGGCCAGTGAACATCCATGAGCCGGAGCTGTGAACGCATAATACTGTCAGTTGGGCTCTTCTAAAGGATTTTGCCCTACAGATTGACAACGGGAAGCCAAGGAGTGGATGATTGTATGGATAAACCTTTGTGAGGTCAGGATATATGAGAAGACATTTGAATTATCCTACAGGAGCTTGAGGCATCCTCACTGTCTTCCTCATCCCAGCTCATATGATACTGACACACCCCAGCAATCTGAAAGCTGATATTCTGCTCAGGCACAAGCCTTAGCAAATGACCCTTCAGTTGATACAGCAGCTTAGGTGCACAGAAAGAGTGGCTACGACAGTGCCTGGTGGATGACATATTGCCAAGGATGCCAGATTGCTTTTGAAATACAGTAACTTGATTAATGAAGTAAGAGCTGGCCCTGTGTGCTCTCAATGATGTCCAAGGCAAGTGCCAAAGAAGTCTGAGACCATCCACCTGAGTTCCCAACTGATGAAGGATTGATAAATTGATTATATTGGCTTCTGCCTCCCTGAGTGAAGTTTCTAAATATATCCTGGTTTGTGTGGACACTGCAACAGACCTAATCCAAGCTTTCCCTTGTCACTGTGCAAAGTAGGCTGCCACCATTAGGGGGTTAGAGAAGAGTACAATGTATGGATGCCCTTGTTGAAAAGACAGGGAATACGGGTCACATTTCAAAGGTCATGATGTGCAAGACTTGGCAAAAGAATATGCTATTAAATAGAGGTTCCCTCTCTCCTATAACCTGTAAGTACTAGGGTTGGTAGAAAGAAAAAAAATGCAATACTAAAACAACAGATTAAATTAATAACAAGTATAGATCTTGGAAACTAGCCCTTTATCTGATACGTCATTCGCAAATATCTTCTCCCATTCTGTAGGTTGTCTTTTAGTTTTGTTGACTGTATCCTTTGCTGTGCAAAAGCTTCTTATCTTGATGAAGTCCCAGTAGTTCATTTTTGCTTTTGTTTCTTTTGCATTTGTGGATGAATCTTGCAAGAAGTTACTGTGGCCGAGTTCAAAAAGGGTGTTGACTGTGTTCTCCTCTAGCATTTTGATGGACTCTTGTCTCACATTTAGATCTTTCATCCATTTTGAGTTTATCTTTGTGTATGGTGCAAGAGAGTGGTCTAGTTTCATTCTTCTGCATGTGGATGTCCAATTTTCCCAGCACCATCTATTGAAGAGACTTTCTTCCAGTGGATAGTCTTTCCTCCTTTATCGAATATTAGTTGACCATAAAGCTCAGGGTCCACTTCTGGGTTCTCTATTCTGTTCCATTGATCTATGTGTCTGTCTTTGTGCCAGTACCACACTGTCTTGATGACCACAGCTTTGTAGTACAACCTGAAATCTGGCATTGTGATGCCCCCAGATATGGTTTTCTTTTTTAAAATTCCCCTGGCTATTCTTTTCTGATTCCACACAAATCTTAAAATAATTAGTTCTCACTCTCTGAAGAAAGTCCATGGTATTTTGATAGGGATTGCATTAAACGTGTAAATTGCCCTGGGTAACATTGACATTTTCACAATATTAATTCTTCCAATCTATGAGCATGGAATATTTTTCCATCTCTTTGTGTCTTCCTCAATTTCTTTCAGAAGCATTCTATAGTTTTTAGGGTATAGATCCTTTACCTCTTTGGTTAGGTTTATTCCTATTAAACTCAACACCAAAGAAACAAACAATCCAATCATGAAATGGGCAAAAGACATGAACAGAAATCTCACAGAGGAAGACATAGTCATGGCCAACATGCACATGAGGAAATGCTCCGCATCACTGGCCATCAGGGAAATACAAATCAAAACCACAATGAGATACCACCTCACACCAGTGAGAATGGGGAACATTAACAAGGCAGGAAACAACAAATGTTGGAGAGGATGCAGAGAAAGGGGAACCCTCCTACATTGTTGGTGGGAATGTGAACTGGTGCAGCCACTCTGGAAAACTGTGTGGAGGTTCCTCAAAGAGTTAAAAATAGACCTGCCCTACGACCCAGCAATTGTACTGTTGGGGATTTACCCCAAAGATTCAGATGCAATGAAACGCCGGGACACCTGCACCCCGATGTTTATAGCAGCAATGGCCACAGTAGCCAAACTGTGGAAGGAGACTCGGTGTCCATCGAAAGATGAATGGATAAAGAAGATGTGGTCTATGTATACAATGGAATATTACTCAGCCATTAGAAACGACAAATACCCACTATTTGCTTCAACGTGGATGGAACTGGAGGGTATTATGCTGAGTGAAGTAAGTCAATCGGAGAAGGACAAACATTGTATGTTCTCATTCATTTGGGGAATATAAATAATAGTGAAAGGGAATATAAGGGAAGGGAGAAGAAATGTGTGGGAAATATCAGAAAGGGAGACAGAACATAAAGACTCCTAACTCTGGGAAACGAACTAGGGGTGGTGGAAGGGGAGGAGGGCGGGGCGTGGGGGTGAATGGGTGACCAGCACTGAGGGGGGGGCACTTGACGGGATGAGCACTGGGTGTTATTCTGGTATGTTGGCAAATTGAACACCAATAAAAAATAAATTTATTATTAAAAAAAAGAAAGAAAGGAAAATAATAAATTAATTAATAACAAGTAAAACCACCTTGATTGGGTGAACTAAAGTACTATCCCAAGCTTTAAGACATTTGAATGATCAATCAGTAGAGCCTGTTGTTTCATATGCCTAACTGGAGACCTTTGCTGAGGCACCAAACACCATAAAGGTATAGAAGTCTTGGGAAACAGTCACTGCTCTGATTTTCACTGTGGATCAACATGCTGTGTTGCTTAGAACACCAAGTTCCATCATGCCTGAGAAAGGAGTTATTTACTAGAATTTGCAATGGGATGGCTGAGTTACTTTGCACCCCTTGGCAAAGAGGAGCTACTCAATCTCCACTGGGATCACACTGTCTTGCTGCACACTGACCTACTGAAATGCACTACAGCTGGAATAAAAGAGGGGGGAAGGAAAGGGTCCTGGTCTGACCTATTATCCCAAATCCATCTTTTCATGCCTGGCAATGCTGCCTCCGCCAGCTAACAGGTGTGGTATGCACAACAAGACCACACTCCTAAAGTTGCAGCCACATTAACATCTAAGGATCAGGCCACAGGTATAATTTTTATAGAAGGAGGCCTTCTTATACAAGTTTCTATCAAATATTTGTCTTTTTGGCCTTAGACTTCTACTGGTTCTATGGTATCTAGTCACAAGATGGGCACCTGATAGAAATAACCTTTCTACAGTGGACCCACTCATGTGGCCAACAAAGGAATCAATACAACTGTTAAGTATGTGGGCAGCTTCCCTCTCTAGCTTGTCAAGATTGCCACAGTGGTATCGCCACTACAGGGAGAGGATTGGAAGACTCAAAGCAATACATTAAGGAACAGTAAGTTAGAACTAATACTTTTAATTCATCTGATATCATCACTAATGATCCAGAAACTCATGCGACACACTACCAGTAACGCTGGGCGTGGGTATTCTTTTACTATCAATCAAATTGCACAGGCAGCCCACCAAACTGCTGACCAGAAGCATCCTGAAAGTACACCATCAAAACCATGGGTAGCCATGCTCAGATTTAGGACAGGTTCATGTGGCTTACCCTGGGTCATGGACACTGAGTACATGGGTAGCCCTATGTCAGGAACAGAAAAATCATGCTAGACAGAGCCAACTTAACTGTACAAGAAATATGGGCTGTATATCACCAGAACTCTACGATCATTCTGTCATATTAAAGGAGAGTGGCTGGTTTGGCGCTGATTGGGTATGGCTGCCAGGTACTTGTTAAGTGGCCCTGAAAGGGACCCAGTGGTTATGTGGCACAAGCTTTTGGCCATGGCTTCCACCTTAGTGGTTGGGCTGCTGCACCCTGGGTTTTCCCTGAACACAGGAGAAAATCCACCCCATATTAGCAATTGCCAAGGCACCCTTCCCAAGGCCAGATGGGCACATTCTGTTTTCCACTGATATGATCATTGGGTGCCATCTTTGCCTTCCCACCTCTGACCTGGAGGGTGTTATAGCACATACAGAAGCCCTTACTAAATCCACCAGTGAGCCTTGAATGATAGTCAACCAAGTCCGTCCTTCCTGAACAGTTAAATGTCTCTAATGAGAAAAGCCTGTCCAAGGCCATCGTCCCAAACAGGATGACCTTGGACATTATTCTACTTCACAAGGAGGCATCTGTGTAGTTCTCCAAATAGAATGTTATGTGTTCAATCAGAGTATGCATCATCTTTATTAAATCAAATGGGGACACCCTGAGTGATCTGACCCCCAGGCTAGAGGACTTTGGAACAAGGGCTCTCAGTGGAAACAGTCGTCACTGATTTTAAGAATCAATCTCTTAATATGTTTTCTCTTGCACGTGCCTGTATCACTACTGTGGCATCTGACATCTGCCTCCAATGCAGCCACACTACTGCCAAAGAAGCTACCTCCATGGTAGTGAAACCCCTTACTGACTGCTCAGAGCACATTGGTGGTGGTGGTGGTGGTGGCTGTGGGACACTATAAGAGCTAGTCATAATGGATGGAGTGTCACAGGTCATGGAGAAGTCATAACTGCTGGCTGACCTGTGAGTTGGATCCAGGCAAAGAGAGGCTCTTCACCCTGTCCTCTGTCCTCAAAATGCACATTCTGCTGGTCTTCTTCACTTCCAGGAGCCCAAGTGATGTGGTAGTGAGACCACATGGACAGTATATGTGATTGAACTCACTTGAGGCCTTTATATAAATTTTATGTTTTGGCAGGCAGGCTCAGAAATCTACTCATTTTGTAGCCACCTAAAGACAAGCCTCGTGTATAAGTTCTCTTTGCTTATTAAACGTGTCACCTACCAATCAGGAACAGCCCGTCTCTGTCTCAGGTTTCTCTCTCTGCTCTGTGCTCATAGGGGCCAGCTTCAGATTATACCCAGGAAGTGCCTGGGCTTGCAAACCAACATCTGGATGCCAGGTCTTTATTAGACTTGTGATATGCAAATATATTCTCATAGTCTGTGTTTTCTCCCCATTTTCTTAAGAGAATATTTTGCAAAGTGAATTTTTAATTAAATTTTTCATTTTATCTAATTTATCAACTTTTCTTTTCTGGATTGTACCTTGGTGTCATATTTGATTTCCTTTTAAGAAGACAAATGTTCAAGAAGGAACAGAAAATATACCTCCTGATACAAACAAAAAATGAGTTGAAATTTATACATTAGGACCTAAACTTTCAAAATTATGAATACTGTGATTTCTCTAACTAGCATGTCCTAGTGTATAAGTTTTTCACATTTGGTGCAAAAGCACAGATTTTTCTATGGCAAATATTTACTGATATAACAACAGAGAGTTCAACATTATAATATACTGTGACACAATGGACATTAGCTTCTGGCTAAAATGTTTATGTAGTACCCAAACAGTATAACATACAGTTTATGAAGGTGAGACTTTGTATTTTATAACATTGCCTCAAATATCTGACACATTATCAAGCACATAGTAGGTCTCAATAAATTCTGGATGAAGGTAGAGGGAAAGATGGTTAGTCTATTTAAGGTATAAACTATATCTTACGCTTTTGTAGAAAGCACTCCAACCTGTACTCCTGATAGATACCTGTGATGAGTCATATTGAGACATCAGGCATTGGCTGGAAACAATTCCCAAAAGTCAGGTTTTCACCCCCAACATTAACTGAGAAGCAGTACATCATAATGGACTCTGGAATCAGACTGCCTGGGTTTAGATCCTACCTCTCCCACCTATTTGCCAATACTTCTCTGTGCCTCAGTGTCCTCATCTGTACTATGAGAATTTCTAGTTCATGGCTGACTGTGAGAATAACAGTATCTTTTTCACTGCACTATTTTCCTCAGTTAATGTAAAAAAAAAAAATCAGCTGATATATGCAAAGCTTTGAGCTGAGAACCTATAACATAATAGCCACTATAACAGTTATTATGATATAATTGTGATAGTAACATATTGAAAGCTACAGAGTATAGCAAACTGTTTTCATTCCAACAAATTTTTTAAGCTCAGGCCTCTAGGAAGCTTGCCTTTGAATAAAGTATAAGAAAGGCAAGATAAGTTTGCCTTTTTCTTGAGTTGGTGTATCCCTCTTCTTTTCTGTTTGAATTCTATCCCTGCTACTATAGGAACCATAATACCAGTTCTTCCCTTCAGACCTCGCACAATTTGAGATCTATGAAGAAAAGGTAGAGTTCACTAACATCTTTTAAGGATTTCTGTACTAGGGAACCATTCTACAAAAGCAAAGTATTTTAAAGCAGTCTCTGACTACATAATTCTCAGAGGACAACCATACTGTTTTCCTTTAAAAAACATTGTTGAGGGGATCCCTGGGTGGCGCAGCGGTTTGGCGCCTGCCTTTGGCCCAGGGCGCGATCCTGGAGACCCGGGATCGAATCCCACATCGGGCTCCCGGTGCATGGAGCCTGCTTCTCCCTCTGCCTGTGTCTCTGCCTCTCTCTCTCTCTCTCTCTGTGACTATCATGAATAAATAAATAAAATCTTAAAAAAAAACAAAACAAAACATTGTTGATGTCATTTACTGTACTTGATCTTCTAGCTATTAAACTGTTCCTATTCAATTCTGCAGAACATGGCAGCTGTCTAATGACTACTTTTGTACCATATTGAAGAAGTATAATAAAACGTCAAACCACAAAACTACACTGAAGGTTTGCGGTGTTGAAATTGTGGAGAATCGCACAATGTCATTTTCTTATCAAAATGTTGTAAATTAATTAAGATCTCCAAATAATAACTGTATACTTCTTTTCCAATTTTTTCCATCTACAGTTCAGATGTAGGATTACAGTATCATAGACCAGAGGGCACACACATTACTACTCAGAATATGTTCCATTATCCATCAGAACTGGAGGCCCAACAGAAAACAGAAAGCTTTTAAAAGCTTAGTTCAGTCTTTCATAGAGCAGACAAATGAAAAATAAATCTCCAAATGAAAATGAGGTATCTAATAATTAGAAAAACAGAATGTTAAAAGATGAACACTGAAGGTTTATTAAAGTTCTTATTCAAATCAATCTGATACCAAGGGGAAATATGCAGGAATGACAAAAATGTTTTCACCTAGATTAATTACATGGATGGTATGAAGTCAGTGATTATATAATTTCCACTTTACAATTTTTATCTACTCTACCTCACTAATGTCATCTTAAGATTGATATTAAGTCTCTCAGCAATTGAATAGATTCTAAAGTAGAATAAACTCTATCTCTATTTGTCTAGCTTCCACAAACTGATCTACTAGTTATAATGACAATCCAATTAGTTAAAAAAAAAGACCATAAACGAAAACTTAAGTAAAGCTTAAAATGCAAATAAAATGTATGCTGAGGTATTTCAAAACACAAGGAATAAACTTAAGCAAACATCCAAACATCACTTTATATCATCGCCAAATTCTCAATACTGCATAAGAGTAACTGTGACATTTGATTCAAACTATGTGCTCAGAATAATAAAAGCTGAATATAGACACTTGAAATCTATATACTTTTTCTTCTGCAGTGAGACCAAAAAGAAACATGAGCTTATTTCATGAAATAAATATTATTTTATTGGATGTCTGCTTTACTTAAGAGGTCAAATCCTTAATTAGATCATTAATAATTATGTTGACATTTACTGCCTGCAAGGCATGGTTTCTTCGGAAGCAATTTAAGAACATGAGATATTTCTGATCATTTATCTTATTCTAACTGGCCCACTGGTTAGAAGAATAATTTTCTAATCCTTCTAGGCAGTTAAACTAGCACTTATTAGGTTATTTGTACATAGTACTTTTCTTCCTGAGACATAATAAATGAAGGGAAGCATCTGCTCAATAAATTTAAAGTTGTAGAATGTCTTAAGTCTTTAACCCATGACACTGATTGTTTGGCTAAAGAAAATAATATTGCTTATGTATTTCTGAATTCTCATTGCCTAGAACAGTCTCCCTCATGGTAAGTGTTCAATAAATGCTAATTGAACTAAGTTAAATATAATTGATCTAAAGAGATGTTTAGAGCCTGAGACATTTCTCGTACCCATGGAGCAATCACAAATTGAGGAAAATTTAAAATGGTTAGGAATGTGCTAACATTCATATATCTTAATGAGGTCTGAAAGTCGGGTTTGAATTCTATCCTATCTTTATAGTTGTGTGTCACTGAGTAAGTTATTTCAATTCTCCATATATTGGCTTCCTCATCTAAATATGTGTATAATGATTCTTAACAATATACCATAGGAGTTATATGATGATTTAATGTGGTAAGACTGAAGTAACAGGCGCATAGTAAGTGTTCAATATGTTGGTGATGATGATGATGATGTCAACAGCAATGACAACGTATGTCTACCAACCTCTATCAATGCCTTAAGATGCTGCACAAGGTCATTGTAGATACATACAATCAAGTCTGATAAAGACTATTTTAGCAGAGGAGAAGAAAGAAAAGTAAAAAAAAAAAAATTATAATTAAAAAAAAAAGAAAGAAATGTAGAAAACAATGGGCATACCAAAAGGCATATATGGAAAACTTTGTAAGGCATTATCTGATTTGTCAGTTTGCTTTGGCAGTGGATTTACTTGTCCAGAATTTTTTTTTTCTGTTCTTTTTGCTTGGGGTAACATTCCACTAGCATACGTTTCCTCAGGGGGAGATGCTAAGAAACAATGCTGAATAGCAAGAGAAACAGGTCAAATAGAAAATTTTACAACAGGGGCTCTCATTTAGGTAATCAAAAATGACTGAATGAGCCAAGAAAGGATAACGGAATATTCAAAAAATACTTGCATTCTCATTACACATACCTTGGAAGACATAGAAGCAAATTTGCCATGAAGCAGTTGGGGGAGATAACCTAGATGGTGCTATTACAGTTTCTTTAAAAATACGAACATTACCATTGGCAGTGAGCATCTGCTTACAGATCTATCCTCATGTGACTTTCCAACCTAGTTTATGGAGATCAGCCAAGGCTCAGGAAACCACATTTTCTTTCCCTGTGAAATTTCACAGACTATGAGAGCCTAATCATCAACCTGTTCTATCTATCTAGCCAAAACCAAGCTGACTAGCAAAATCTTGTTGAGTATGCTAAACCCATCCTTGGACATTTGGGTACCATCGTGCACTTTTATCCAACTCAGAATTAAGTCTACATTGTTTACTGCCAGACTGTGCTAGAGATTCCTATAATTTCATATGTATGAAATGTCAACAATGTGGAAAGGAACTCTGTTCAGTTTCCTTCACTCATTGCTTCACCTAAAATCTCAAGCCTGTGAAAATTTCAATACATTCTTCCAAATGAATATGTGGAAATGTAAGAAGAGTATGTGTAATAATTTGCCTCAAAATACACAAAGGCCCAGAGTTAGAGAAAGTAATACTGCTTCTCTTAGAAAATATTCAATTCTCTTCACTATTCAGTTTTAATGGAAGAGAATATCCTGACTACTGCTTTTGGCAGAATTTTTTATACTGACATGGGCAAAGGAGTAAGTATGTAAACACAGAAAAATATTAAAACTTTCAATGTTAATCTATATTTTAATACTCAAGCATATCTTGACAAACTTTCAAATACAAAATGCATGAAATTCATAAAATATATATAAGTGTGATTGCATTACTGTTTCTAATTTATTTTCCCCCTCAACAAAATTCTGCCTTTGAGTTCTTATTTATTATGCCTTTTATTCAATTGAGTACCAAAGTAGAAAATACAATAAAGCTCTGCTAATTTCATAAAATATTGAAACACTGACACTGCAAATAGAATTCCACTATCTTTATGTACTTCTGGGCCTATCTCACAGTTTAATCTAAAAACCTAGTTAAGGAATGCATAATTTCCTACACCCTTATCCTGATAAATTAAATTCAGCATCTTAGAGAAAAATATTCATATTCCAAAATAACATTTCCAATTGTTCAAAAGTAGTCAAAGAGCTAATTCACAAAGATTAAGAGATAAAAGAAGACAAAAAAAAAAAAAAAACATGGTCAATGTCTTGACATATTTTTTTTGAAAGTGTGTCTCCTATCCTCTTGCATGGTTTAGAATTGAGTTGAAATCTCTTCAGAGAATACAGACTACTTCTTAGGTGGTCATGTTTATTGGGTAAGCAGTTAAAAATGCAAAAATGCTCATTGTACTGTCCTAACTTTCTAATAATCAGATCTCTTTCAGCGGCTAAGGTATATGGAGCTCTCCAGGTTAGCACACTCCTCCCTATAAATTTGGGCTTTCAAAGTGACTATATACTTCACAAGGCTTTCCCGTAGCTGTTTGTTTGGCATACAATGCCACAAATCTGAGTCTGAATTGAACTAAAAGAATGCAAGAGTTGAACAGCAAGAATGTTCTCGAAAATTCACTCAGGTATCAACCATCAAGAAGAATACTCTTCTTATTTTTATTCCTGAGCCATAATTCTGTATCATTTGCTCTTCTCTCCCAGGCCTTCTCTTCATAGTATCTATCTCATCCCTAGGGCTGTCCTCAATCTTCAGTGTGACTTTTTACATATTCACAGACTTGGGTCTCACCTTGAAAATGCTTTATGTTCATAGCTGACTATAGACTACCCTGAGCAATACAATTTCTGAACTAAAAGTCACAGGACAAAGGCGGTATTTTTTGTGTAGCAAAGAAAACACCAACTTGGAGATGAGGCCTACCTTAAAGCATTTATTATTTCCATACCAGCTCTCAGTACTTTCTACTTTGAAAATCATTGGTCTCAATTTAGAACATGTTTTAATTTGCTTTGAAATTATGCTACACACTATTTCTCTTAGATACATCTTCAATCACTCAATTTGAAAAAAAATATTGACAAATGAAATTAAACCCCAAATAATTTTCAAGCATTTTCAACTCTTGCTAAATATTGACAGAGTTTCCTTATGAAGGTTTATCATAATTCTGATAAGAATAGCTATTGTAACATTGTGTGTCAATTATACTCAAATAAAAATGAAATATGTTGAAAATAAATTTATCATTTAAAAAACAACCAGATGATTCTGTACCATTTAAGTGTCTCTGAAATGCTAGTAGAGACATGCCTTAGAGAATAAAATTAATAAAAAAGTCCAATCATCACAGACTGAATTCAGGAAAAGCCACCAATATAACTACAATATCTGCCAAAAAAAGATGCTTAAAACTGACCAGAACCAGAGGTAATGAATCCAAGAATGGCATTGTTTTACGCAGAATGTAGGTTTTAAAAATATTTAATAACAATTTAACAAAATTGCTTTTTTTTAATAGATTTATTTTTTATTGGTGTTCAATTTGTCAACATACAGAATAACACCCAGTGCTCATCCCGTCAAGTGCCCACCTCAGTGCCCGTCACCTAGTCACCCCCACCCCCTCCCACCTCTAGTTCATTTCCCAGAGTTAGGAGTCTTTCATGTTCTGTCTCCATTTATGATATTTCCCACTTATTTTTTCTCCTTTCCCCTTTATTCCCTTTCACTATTTTTTATATTCCCCAAACGAATGAGACCATATAATTTTTGTCCTTCTCCGATTGACTTATTTCACTCAGCATAATACCCTCCAGTTCCATCCACGTCAAAGCAAATGGTGGGTATTTGTCATTTCTAAAGGCTGAGTAATTTTTCAAACATGTGTTAGGATATATCACTACAAATATTGTTGTGGTTTTATAATAATGTGGGGTTTTATTTTGTTTTTGGATTGATGTTAGAATTCCTCTTTTATTTAGCTCCAAAATGACAAAATCTGTTCCTATTTTTCTCAGCATAGTATACTCATTCCCACACTGGACTTAGCATGAAATATGCACTCAACAATGACCTCTTGAATGAACTGATGCAGGATTAACAAGGAAAGCTGATTTTTTTCCAAGCTTTATTGATCTATAATTGAGATATGATATTGTGTGAGTGTAAGGTATACAATATGATGATCTGATAAACATATATACTGCAAAATGACAACCACAATAAAGTTAGTTAACACATCCTTCACCTCACATAATTCCCATTTTCTTGTATGTGGTGGTGGTGGTAACATTTATGTTCTATTCTCTTAGTAATTTTTAAGGATACAGTATTGTCAACTATAGTCACTATGCTGTATATTAAGTCTCCAGAACCTATTCTTCTTATAACTAAAAGTTTGTATTCTTTGACCAATAACTCCTCATTTCTTCCACTCCCCAGTCCTGGCAACCAGCATTCTATTCTCTGTTATTACAAGTTTGGCTGTTTAGAACCTACAAGTGAAAGCATTCATGTAGTATTTGTCTTTCTCTGATTTAATTCACTTAGCATAATGCCCATAATGCCCATCTGTGTTGCTGCAAATGTACTCAGAAGTGGAATTGCTGGATACATGGTAGTTTTAATTCCCTGAGGAGCCTCCATACTGTTTTCCATAGTGGCTGCACCAATTTACATTCCCACCAACAGTGCAGAGTTTTCTTTTTTCTCCATATCCCTGCCAACATATGTTGTCTCTTGTCTTTTTGGTGATGGCCATTCTGATAGGTGTGAGATGATATTTCTTTGTAGTTTTGATTTACGTATTCTGTGGTGATTAGTGATGTAAGCATCTTTTCATGTATTTTTGGCCATTTGTCTTCTTTGGAGAAACGTCTGTTCAAGTCCTTTATTTTTTTAATTGGATTTTTTTAAAGGATTTATCTATTTATTTGAGAGAGAGAAAGAGTGGAAGTAGGGCTGCGCAGAGGGAGAGACTCTCCAGCAGATTCCATGCTGAGCAGGGCTTGATCTCACAATCCCCAATCACAACCTGAGCCAAAACCAAGAGTCATACACTTAACAATCGAGGCCACTCAGGCACCCCTTGTTTGGACTGTTTTTATTGTTATTGCCATTGAGTTGTATGAGTTCTTTATATATGTTAGATATTAAACCAATTATCAGATATATGTTTTGAAAATATTTTTCCTACTTAGTAGCTTATTATTTTCATTTTGTCGATTCTTTAGCTACGCAAAAGCCTTTTAGTTTGATACAGTCTCACTTACTGACTTTTGCTTTTGTTGCTGGTAATTTTGGTTTAAAATCCAAAAGACTATCAAGATTTATGTCAAAGAGCTTTTCCCTATGCTTTCTTCTAGGAGTTTTATAGTTTCAGGTCTAACACTTAATTATTTTTTAATCCATTTTGAGTTAATTTTTATGAGTGGTAAAAACGGGTCCAATTTCATTTTTTTGCATGAGAATATACAGTTTTGTCAACACCATTTATTGAGGGACTTTTTCCAATTGAGTTTCTTCGCTTCATGTTCAATATAAGTTGATCTTATATGTGTTGGTTTATTTCTGGGCTCTCAAGTCTGTTCCATCACTCTATATGTCTATTTTTATGCCAGGATCATACTGTTTTTCTAAAAGAATGTATGTATGTATGTATGTATGTATGTATGTATTTATTTGCGAGACAGAGAGAGTGAAAATGAGAGGAGGGGCAGGGGAAGAGAGAGAGAAGAAGATGACTCCTAACTGAATGCAGAAATGTCCCTTCGGATGACTACTATTATATCTTTGGCATACATACCTAGTAGTGCAATTGTTGAGTGTTGGGGTAGCTCTATTTTTAACTTCTTGAGGAAACTTCATACCATTTTTCAGAGTGGCTGGACCAGCTTACATTCCCACCAACAACATAAAGGTGTTCCCCTTTCTCTTCATCCTTAACAACATCTGTTGTTTCCTGACTTGTTAATTTTAGCCATTCTGATTGGTGTGAGTTGGTATTGCATTGTGGTTTTGATTTGTATTTCCCTGATGCCAAGTAAGGTGGAACATTTTTTCATGTGTCTGTTGCCATTTGTATGTCTTTTTTTGGAGAAATGTCTGTTTATATCATCTGCCCATTTCTTGACTGGATTCTTTGTTTTTTTGGGTATTGAGTTTGATAAATCAATTCTTTATAGATATTGGAATTTGCCTGATATGTCATTTCCAAATATCTTCTCCCATTCCATAGGTTGCCTTTTAGTTTTATTGCCTGTTTTCTTTGCTGTGAAGAAGCTTTCATCTTGATGCAGTCCCAATAGTTCATTTTTGCTTTTGCTTCCCTTGCCTTTGGAGATGTATCTAGTAAGAAGTTGCGTGGCCAAGGTTGAAAAAGTTGCTGTCTGTGTTCTCCTTGAGGATTTTGATGGATTCCTGTCTCACATTTAGGTCTTTTATACATTATAAATTTATCTTTGTGCATGTGACTGGTCCATTCTTCTACATGTGGCTGTCCAATTTTCCCAAAACCATTTGTTGAAGACACTTTTTTTCCCATTGGATATTCTTTCCTTCTTTGTCAAAGATTAGTTGACCATGAAGTTGAGGATCCACTTATGGGTTATTTATTCTGTTCCATTGATCTATGTGTCTGTTTTTGTGCCTGTACCATACTGTCTTGATGATTACAGCTTCATAATAGACCTTGAAGTTCAGCATTGTGATGCTACCAGCTTTGGTTTTCTTTTTCAACATTCCTTTGGCATTCAGAGTCTTTTCTGGTTCAACGCAAATGTTAGGATTGTTTGTTCTAGCTCTGTGAAAAATGTCAATAGTATTTTGATGGGGATTGCATTGAATATGTAGATTACTCTAGGTAGCTTACACATTTTCACAATGTTTATTCTTCTGATCTATGAGCATGGAATGTTTTTCCACTTTTTGTGTCTTCCTTAATTTCTTTCATAAGTGTTCTCTAGTGTTTAGAGTATAGATCCTTTACCTCTTTGGTTAGGTTTATTCCTAGGTATCATATCATTTTTGGTAGGTGTATTCTGTTGATTTAGGATGAAATACTGTGTATATATCTGCGAAATCCATGTGGTAAAGGGTGTCATTCAAAGTCCTTGTTTCCTTGTTGATCATCTGCACAGATTATCTGTCCCTTGCTGTGAGTGGGATGTTAAAAATCCCCTACTATGTATTATTATCAGTGTTTCTTTAATTTTATTATTAATTGGTTTATAGAATTGGCTTCTCCCAAGTTAGGAGCATAAATATTTGAAATCATTAGATATTGTTGGCTAGCCCCTTTAAATATGGCATAGTGTCCCTTTTCATCCCTTTCTATGATCTTTGGTTTAAAATCTAATTTGTCTAATATAAAGATTGCTATCCCAGTGCTCTTTTGATGTCCATTAGCAGATAAATCATTCTCTGTCCCGTCACTTTCAATCTGGAGGTATCTTTGGGTCTAAAACAAGTCTCTTGTAGATAGCATATGGATGAGTCTTTCTTTTTTATCCAATCTGATAGTGTGTGTTTTTTGATTGGAGCATTTAGCCCATTTACATTCACAGTAGCTACTGAAAGATATGAATTTAGTGCCATTGTATTACCTGTAAAGTCCCTGTTTCTGTAGATTGTCTCATTTCTTTCTGGTCTACGTTACTTTGGGGCTCTCTCTTTGCTTACAGGATCCCCCTTAATATTTCTTGCAAGGCTGTTTTAGTGATCACAAATTCTTTTAGTTTCTGTTTGTCCTAGCAACTCTTTATCTCTCCTTCCATACTCAATGACAGTCTTTATGGATAATGTATTCTTGGCTGCCTATTTTTCTCATTTAGCATCCTGAATATATCATGCCAGCACTTTCTGGCCTGCCAGGTCTCTGTGGACAGGTCTGCTGTCAGTCTAATGTTCCTACCCTTGTAAGTTAAAGAGCTCTTATCTCAAGCTGCTTTCAGGATTTTCTCTTTCTCTGAAAATTGCAAGTTTCACTATTACATGTCAGTGTGTTGGTTTATTTTTATTGATTTTGCGGGGGGTTCTCTGTACCTCTTGGGCTTGAATGCCTGTTTCCTTCCCCAGATTAGAGAAGTTCTCAGTATAATTTGCTTATTCTCTCTCTCTCTGGAACCGAAAGATTACTGCCCCCACTCTTCAGTGCTCCCTCAGGGAAAAGCAATCAATCCCTTTTGATGCGCCAAACTCCTCAAAACTTTGAGGTGCACATATGTACCAATACTCCCAGGGGATGGGGGCAGGTCTCCCAGCTCACTGGGCCCCTGCTCAGAGAGTGGATTCCAATCTTGTGCACACTTGACCCTCCTTCCAGGGGAAGGAGTAGTGTCTCCAGAGGTCATCACTTGCTGGCCCCCTGATTGGAGGGCAGTCACCCGATCATGCCTTGATTGGAGGTTTATGGCAACCCCAAGCTGAGAGGCCACTCTGGGGCTTGCTAGTTATAGCTGACTTCACTCTCCAATTCTTCAAAACTCTGCCACAGTCAAGCACCTCCATTCTTTCTGTGACCCTGGGGCTCCTGAGACTACACTGTCCCATCTAGGATTTGCCCTGATTCTCCATTTGAGCATCTTTCAGGCAGGATAACTCTCACCAGAGCAGACTTCTAAAAGTTCCAATTTGGCAATCTGCTGATATATCATTTTCAGGTGCTGGCTGGTAGACGCTCTCTCTCCTCACAGTTTATCTTGCCATATATCCCCTCAGATTCACATCTCTGAACCTCCTACCTTGCAAAAAGTGGTCGCTTTTCTATTTGTAGAATTACAGCAATTCTTTTCTTGGGGCACAGGTTGAATTCACAGGTGTTCAGAATGGTTTGATCGATAACTAGGTGAATTCAAGGGACCAAGTGAAACATGGGTTCTGTACTCTTCCACCATTTCCCTCCCTCTCCCTGCATCTGATTTTGTATGTTGATTTTGTATCCTGAAACCTCACTGATTTCATTTATCTTTTTTTTTTTTTTTTATTAGGCTCTATACCAGCATGGAGACCAATGCAGGGCTTGAACTCACGAACCCAAGATCAAGACCTGAGCTGAGATCAAGAGTTGGGTGTGCAACTAAGCCACCCAGGTGCCCCTCATTTATCAATTCTAACAGTATTTTTTGGTGGAGCTTTTAAGATTTTCTACATTTATGATCAAGTTATATATGCAAAGAGAGAAAATTTTACTTTTTCTTTTCCAATTTGGATGCCTGAAGGCTGATTTTCATTCCTTGATTTTTCTTTTCATAATCTCATAATATGCAGGTGCTCATATAAATTCATGAAAGATACCTTAAAATAATAGCTAATTTCACTGACAAAATAAATAAATAAATAAATAAATAAACAAACAAACAAACAAACAAACTTATGGAGCACAAAACTGTTTGTCAAGCACTTTCCTACATGGCAAATCATACATTCCTCACCATAGGTACTAGTAGAGATACTAATAGTCTTATTTTGACGAGGAATCTAAGGCACAAGATTAATTTGGTTGCCCCAGTCAGCCAACACATGGTAAAGCCACATCTCAAACACAGGTCTTTCCACTAAGATCATGTATAAATTCTATACTAAAAGTTTAGTTAAGTAATTAAGGTACAATAATATAATATTAAAATAAAATAACATTAAAACTAAAAATTACATAAATGTGCACACACTTGCCCAATAAGTTGATTTTATCCCACTTTTTTCATGTAAAAATCTAGCTTTATTGAGAAAACGTTGAATTTGAGACATCAAAAGCACAATTATGACCCATCTCTGTGTGTATGTGTGGGGATGGAGAGTGTGCGTGCATGTGGGTGTTGTGAGTATAGAGACGGCAGAGTCTGGGTGAAGAAATAGACAAGTAACCTAGGTTAATAGTTTTAAATAGGCCATGTGCTATTTTCAATGTCAAATTTTATGAGCAAAAATATCAAACAGTTGGACCATAAAACACTCTTTCTTATGAGCAGTATCTATATCTGTTTATGCAAATCTCACCTCCTGAGTGAAGTGAAAGATATTTGAGGTCATTTGATACCTGTGAAACATTAAATGCCTGGGAAGTAACTGGCTATAATAGGTTCTCAATGGATGTTCACCTTCACAAGCTGTTGAACTCCAGGAAAAAAAAAAAAAAAAAAAGCCAAAAAACTTAACTAATGTTCCTGCAATCAATAGTATCAAAGTTTCAAAGAAACAGCTATAGTTTCAATAAATTCTCCTTTTCTCCCCAGATTAAATTATTCTAAAAAGCCTTAAGAATAAATGAAAAATAGATAAGGAGTTCAAAACTCAGATGACATCCCAAAGCCTGAAATACCTAGAGGGCTAAATTCTATCTTCTGAAATAACTTTTATTTTTTTTTAAGTTTCAAGTAGAACATAATCTCATTAAATAACATAATGCAAAAGTGAACATAAAAGTTGTACAAGAGAAATATTAAACACTTTCAGAACGAATTAATGTTTATTGCTATAGTCTTTGATACTCCTCTCATCTCTACTTAAATGCTGTTTAAATGTATTACTATACATCAAGCCAAGTCAGCCTAGTAAATTCTTATAAAATTCTCCCACTCAAAGTTTATAAAGATTTGACAATGACTTATAGGTATTTTACAGAGATTTTTCTTGAATGTTTTCAATGTTTAACTTGAAAAGAAAAAAAAAATAGAAGCTCCTATGTGACTGTAAGAGCAAATGCTTCAAATCAGGTTCAATAAGTAATTTTAAATAAATGCATATATTTTAACATCATTTTACAGAATACCTCTTTCCCCCATATATCTCTGCACCAATTATGCAAATTTTTTTCCAACTACATGGGGCAGAACTCTTTAATATTTTCTGCCTAGGTGCTTAGACATGATGTACTTATGCTTATTGATTACTTAGTGGGAATAGCTACTTAAATGTCAAAAAGTGAAGGGTTGATAGACTATGAAGAAATTAGATGAGCAGCATCATTGAAGAGAAAAATGAACAGCATGCTGTGTTAGTTTGTTCAGGTTGCCATGAAAAATTACCACAGACATGGTAGAGATAAACAACAGAAATTTATTTTCTCACAGTTCTGCAGGCTGAAAGTCCAAGATCAAGGAGTCAGGAGGCTTGGTTACTTCCGAGGCCTCTTTCTTTGGCTTGAAGATGATTGTCTTCTCAACTGTGTCCATGTAGTCTTTTGTGCATGCACCTCCCGGGTGCCTCTGTGCATCCAAATTCCCTCTTCTTATAGTGACACTACTCAGAATGGATTAGGACCCACTCTAATGGCATTATTTTAACTAATCACTTCTTTAAAAAGTCTATCTCCAAGTACAGTCACATTCTGAGGTGCTAAGGATTAAGACCAACACATGATTTTTTGGGGGGGAATACAATTCAGCTCACAACACATGCCAAATTACTGTAACTGCAGCATTTCTTAAATTCAGATAATACTTGGTAACTTTCTATCTTCCATGTTAGAATTTCAGGTAAATCAAATAAATATTTGGGCATTATTGTAGTGATTTGGTCATTTGTAGAATCCAGTGGTACCTAGTTCAAGTTCTTAAATTTGAATATTAAACAAGTGAGTTTATATCTATGATAGGATTCTTCTTAGTTTTTATTTAAATTCTAGCTAGTTAACATACAGTGTAACATTAGCTTCAGGGGTATGACTAGATTGTTAAAGTAGTTAAGGGGTATAGTAGTAATTATATGACTTCCAGGTAACCAATGTAATTGTAACTTGTGTTTGGCCACATATCTGGCACACTGTGGGACCTGGTGTGCTAGTCACTAATGAAAAGGCTAAACTGAGCCCACCCATCCATTCATTTATTATTCATTATATTTAATGGGAGAAAACATCTGATGTTAGGAGTTATAGATTCAAGAATTAAAGCACGTTTTCTGCCTTCAAGAGGGTCAGAATCTAGTGGAGTCAGCTATATAAGCACAAACCTAATTAATCAGTATTATAGGTATTTGAGAATAGCAGTGATGGTACAGAGGACATAATCAATAACATGTGCAGAGATAGGAAAAGGCTTCACAGAATAGGTGTCAGGAAACTGAGGTTTGAATGAATAGGAACTCACTGAATTCCAAGAGAAAATCACACAGTCCAGACTTCTGTTATGTTCTTATCCCGTCACTTACTTCTTAAGTGACCCGCCTCCCCAACTGTCTACAAATTCAGTGCCATCTCTACTAAAGCCATGCTCTTTTCACTTGTTTTTATGCTGCATGATTTATTAATATGCTTTTCTTCCTGCAAGCCATTTGACTCCTGCTCTAGTAGACAAAAGATGAAGAGCAAAGTGGTATGTAGAAATCTGTCACCACCTATTGCCTCATATGTATTAAGTCAATAATTCTGATTAACTGAAGGCTCTTTATAATGTGTGTCTTTCCAAGGTGTGGGGCTTGGTAGAAAAGTGAAATGAAAAGTGAAATGTACCAAGCTTTCATCCAGAAAGTTCCACATTTGAGCAATAACATTACCCATTTCTAATATTCTGACCTTGAGCAATTAAGTTAAATTTGCTCAGCCTCCCCTTCCTCATTCGTAATATTTAAATGTTGACAATAAACTCTACCTGGTTTAGCTGTTAATATATGAAAGCATAGAACACAGTAGGCACCCCTGACTAGTAGATGCACTATCTTCCTCCTCCTCCTCCTTTTCGTTTTCACCTCCTGCCTCTTCTCCTCATTCCTTCTGATACTGTCCCAAATTACCTATTTAAATATCCATCCTAGGGCAACGAGGTGGCTCAGTCATTTAAGTGTCTGCCTTCGGCTCAGGTCACAATTCCAGAGTCCTAGGATAGAGTCCCACATTGGGCTCCCTGCTCAGCAGGGAGTCTGCTTCTCTCTTTCCCTCTGCCCCTCCTCCCTGTTTGTGTTCTCTCTCAAATAAACAAATAAAAACTTTAATAAATAAATAAATATCCATTCCTTTCAGAAAAAAATATCGATTCCTCACAACATCCTCTCCCTTTAAAAACTTTTCTTTCTAGAAAAATAGTGACAACCTTCCTGAAGCCTCACCTGATCAATTCACATCCATTCTGTGAACAGTGCACAATCTTGTTCTAATTAGATCAAATCCTCCCAATATCTAATTGCTTCTATTTCTCCCAGTATGGTCATTTGTATTCATAGCTTCAACCATGAAAATGCATCGATTATTCTTCTTGCATTCAACTTCAAGTACTGGGTCTCAGCAAACAATATGCTCATGAATAGTGACTGTCTAATAAGTTAAACAATATGTATCCTTGCCCTTACTCAACTACATTGCCACAAACATACCTCTTCTCCCTACCCAGAATGTCTTTCAGAGCAAAACTCAGTACACTTTTATTCCATTCAAACACCAGACCTGTTCAGTTCTTATACATGGAGCAGTTATTCTCAGCCCTGTTTATATATTAGAATTATCTGGGGATCTTAAAGATATATATATTGATGCTAGGGTTCAATCTTCATTCAATTAAATCACTCATGTTTGGGGATAGGTCCATTAATGTTTTTTAAAAGCTCACCAAGTAATTCTAATGTGCAGTCAGGGCTATGACCCTTTGAGTGGCAACTGGTTACATATGATTGGATGTTTGGGGTTTTAAACACGTTCATTTATGTTTATTGTTTCTCCCTCATTAATTATATTGTTGAAAATAAAGACCATTTCCCTGTTTAGTTTGTCCAAGTAGTAGATGCATGCGCTTAGGCAAGTCATTTAACTTCCTATCACCGTACAGTCCTGATCTTCTGAACTTATTGAGGTCCCCTACTTCCTAGCGTAGTGACAGGAATTTATTAAATGAGAGTGTAGGTGGGAGATGGCAATACAGATAGGTCTAAGGTGCTTAAGAATCAGCCACTGAAAATAAAATGCCCTTCCTCTAAAATCACCTTCTACAATCCTTTCCCTTAAAGGGATATGAAAGATATGCAAACTCAAAAAACGGAGAATCTTTGCTGAAAATCTAAACTACTTTCTTGGTCAGAAGAGGTACAGATTTGTATTGCCAATTTACTTCGGTAATAAAAGGAAATAAGTTAGTAGATAATATCAATATGGAGAAATATGCTGACAACAATTTACTGCTGACATTATTTTTAACACAATGATAAATAATGTATTAGAAGAGCAAGTAGAGTCTGAATTAATGCAAAGTACTGTAAAATAAATGTACAGCTGTTGTAGAATCACTTCCCTGGGATTTAAGATGCACATAATATTAAAAATGAAATATTTAAATTCAAAGGTAGGGCTCTCCAGGACTCTAGAACTTTTCAATCTGGAGCTACTTCTACACACCTGCATTTTTCTAGAAAAGGATGAACTTGGAGGCAAAGAGTTTCCAAACTGGACAGTGATGTCCAAAGTCATCTAAAACCATTATACTGTAGAGGCCTTATACCTACTGAACTCAGAGATAACCATGAGAAAAGATTTTTGCCTGTACCAAACCCCCCAAATATATAAAAGAACCAAAACTGCATAACCTAAAAATAAAACAAGCATTAAAGGATTGGATTTAAACATCCATTTCCTTAATTTCCCAAATACATCCCCAGCAAATATTCCCTCATTTCTGGGTTTTTCCAGTGACAATAAATTCAGATATTCATTACAGTGACTGAAAAGATTTCTTATAAATTCCATTCATTTGTAGCAGAACAATCTTTGGGATTCTCTAGAGTCTCTCTGGGACCATATAGAACAAGTTGAAGACATGTTCTACTTGGCCAACTTTAAATGCCTAACAACAACTTTTTCAATTCCCAAGAAATCTCTAAAAAGTCTAGTTTTCCACTGTTACTGACACTCTGTTCAATAAAAACTGAACAGAAAAGCTGGCATTAGAAAAATGGTATCCAGTGGCTTTCTACTATCTTCCTTCCGCTGAGATTTGAACTATGGTGGGATCTGGACCTAGTTTTTCCAGAGTCAACAGAGATTAGTGAGGGTGGTAGGGCAAAGAAGCTTCTTTAGATGATCCACTTGTGGTTCATTTGATCTTGTAGCCTCTTACACAGTAAGTGGATGCTATATTCAGATCCAGTATCCCATGATGATGCAGGCTTTTGTCCTGTGTCATTGATGTTCTTGATTCTAGTTTTTGTTAGTCATTTTCATAGTCTTACAACTGCTAATGTGTTTCACTAATTTTTTGCCTTTTAGTAAATCTGCTAAAATTCCATATGAAATCACTACATTGTGAGCTATAAAAAATGCTACATATCACAATTCATACTTTTCAAATACACTTTAAGCTATTCAGTTGACTTTCAGTTTCCTGATGAATTTTATGTAGGCAATATGCCAGAACAAAGCCACATATATAGTAAACAAATGTATGTGCATGTAAATATAATTATATATGTATTTTTAAAAGAAAATATATCATTTTTGAAATGGCTTCCTTTAAAAAATCAACAATAGAATGTCAATTATAATTTCTCAGTCTAATCCTTTAAAATCAGATCTCAATTTCACTTAGATAACTGAACAGCAGATAAACTGACATGCAAAAGGTTGCTAATAATAATTTACAGCTTATATTGTAGCACAGAATATATGGAAATCTGAAGACAACACCAAGGGAAAATAATACACACCATGGTTCTCCTGACCATTAATAGGAATTTTCTACTGGAAAACAAGTAAATAATGGGTAAAATGAATTTTCTCTTTTATCCCTACTTTAGAAGTTTGATGGATTCATACTTAAGTTTATTTAGAGGAACACTGAAGTAACTTTTTTTTTTTTTGAAGCAACTTTTTTAAAAACTTGATTTTCCTTTTAAAAAAGTTTGTAACTTTAAACTAACAGATTGGAATGTTAGTTTCATGGTGCCCACCCCAGGGGCCATGCAACAGACTGTCTTCTATATAGAACCCCCAGAGGACTCAACAACATACCTCTTGTCTGTCATTCTGTTCCAATTATCATCACATCACATCACCAATCTGAGAAACGTTTGATGTTAATTCCCTTACAGCTCTAAGCTGTTCCTTTTCCCTTGAGATTGTCTATGGTTATCCTTCTCTCACACACTCATATTTCTCTGAATGGCCTGCATACTTCCAACTGGCAAGAGAAAGACTGCCTCTGAGGAGAGTATGCTTTATGGTATAATATCTCCAAATTCTCAGAAAATCAAAGTTCATGCAAAGGTGTGTGTGATGCTAGATTTCCAAAGTTCCTGTTCTAACTTTTTATTTTAATGAATAGCAATACAATATGATAAATACAGTGCATAAGATCCTATTCTCTGAAGTTCAAAGATCCTTTCTAATATGCACACACACACACACACACACCCCTCATTCTTTGATATGTTTTAAGGTTCCCAGTGTTAGTTCATCATCTCAGTCCTCAATGCATTAAGCATCCTCAAAGCTACTAATAAGAAATTACTATTTTAACTGTTAACAAATTACTAAAAGAATTTTTAATTTTTCCTTTATCTCATATCCCAAAGAAAAAGTAAGAGTATTAGACTAGAACCAGAAGCATGACCATGGTCTAGTGCATATGTTAATTAATCAACAAATACATAAAATTAGATATTATTTATTTTCCTTCCCACCATTGAGAACTAGAGAAATATATCTATTTAAAATGTGAATTATAGCCTAGGTGGCTCAGTGGTTGAGCATCTGCCTTCAGCTCAGGGCATGACCCTGAAGTCCCGGGATCAAGTCCCACATCAGGCTCCTTACATGGAGCCTGCTTCTCCTACTGCCTGTGTCTCTGCCTCTCTCTCTCTCTCTCATGAATAAATAAAATATTTTAAAAATAAATAAATAAATGGAATGTGAATGACGGGGCACCTGGGTGGCTCAGTTGGTTAAGCATCCAACTCTTGGTTTCATCTCAAGTCATGATTTCAGGGTTGTGAGATAAACCCTGGCACTGGGCTCTGCACTCAGCATGGAATCTACTTGAGATTCTCTCCCTCTTCCTTTCCCTCTCCCTCTCCCTGTTCACTCACTCTTGTGAACACACTCTCTCTCTGTTTAAAATAAATACATAAATAAAATCTTTAAAAAATATAATGTAAACTATCTCTCTTTACTCCGACATTCACCCTAATGCCAGAAAAATAAAACATAATTATTTTCCTATCAAGGAAATGATAATTTTTTTTAAAACCAACTTTATTTTGGACATATTAATATCTAAAAGGTGTTAGGAGTTCTTGGTATATTCACTGCTTAATTCCTTATACTAGAGGATATCTTATCTAAGAATCAGGAACAGATATCATTTGTCTTTTTGGAGAACAAAGTAAATTTTAGGAAAAAGTGGAGAGAATTCCAATTAAACAAAAAGTTTACATGAGACTTCTACTTTTGGTTATGATGGAATAGCATGACACATACCAACAATCCTACTGAGAACAACAAAAAGCCAATTAAATACTGTCTATCAATTGATCAATCAATCAATCATCCAACACCACAGGATTACTGCTGAGCCAAACTAGAATCTGGAGGTTAAGATTCCAGAAAGATGGAATCACTAAGACTTGACTACACTCTTCAATCTTTCTGTCTCTAGATCATTTGCCAATTCTTGGTGTGTGAATCTGGGCCAAATTCATGGAGCCATAAATAAGAAACCCTATGAAACCTGTATTTCCCAGGGCTGCTGTAACAAATCACTATAAACTTCATGCATAACACAACAGAAACATTTTCTCTCACAGTTCTGAAGACCAGAAGTCCAAAGTGAAGGTGCCAGCAGGCCTGTATTCTCTACAGAAGCTCTAGGGTAGAAAGGGTTCCTTGCTTCTTCTAGCTATTGGTAGCATTTGTTATTACTTGACTTATGGCCACATAACACTCGAATACGTTTCTGTCTTTTTTTTTTTTTTTTTTCGTTTTTTTTCGTTTCTGTCTTTTTATATTACCTTTTCCTTTCTGTGTTTTTCTCCTCTGGGTGTCTTTCTTCTCTTCTCTTTTATAAGGATAGTTGGGATGGCATTTATGGCCCATGTGATATAATTACCAGGATTCTTTCCTCATCTCAGGATTCTTAAGTTAATCATATATGAAAACACACTTTTTTTTCCAAAGAAAGTAACATTCACAGGTTCCAGGGATTTAATGCAGATATTGTTGAGGGAACCATTTTTTAGCTTCCCACAAAACTCAAGGAAAACAATAAAAATAAAGTCATCCACTCAAGCTCACTCAAAAAAAGCATAATCATTAAAAGAAATTTTTAATAAATTTGTTATACAGAAATTTAAAAATCTCTTTTCTCCAAAAGACAATGTTATGAAAGTGAAATTGCACAGTAAACAATGGGGAAAAGATTGTGTGAATCAAAAAAGTCATGTCCAAAATACATTGAGAATCAAGTACTCTTAGAGATCAACAAAACAGAAGAGAGACCATCAGAGAAATTGGCAAAGGCTACAGGAACTTCACAGAATAAATATAAGAATGGCTGACAAGGATATGAAAAGGGCTCAAAAAAAAAAAAAAAAAAAAGAACAAGGAAAGGGCTTAATCTCTTTAGTCATCAGAGGAATGCAGATTAAATCACAAAAGGGATACTGCTACTTTCCAACCTGAGTGCCTAAATGTGAAAGACCAAGAGCCCTCATACTGACAAGGTATGTAGCACCTAGGACTCTCCTCCCCTGGCATTAGGCTCCTACCTAGTATAGCCATGTTGGAGAACTGTGGGGCAGCTTGTACTAAAAGTGGAGGCATGCAGACATATGACTTAAGAGTGCTGCACTGAGTTTTAAATGCAAAACAGACACAAATAGAAATGACCATAAAAATACAGTGAATAAATAAATTTATCACAAATGCTATTTTGTAAAGAAAGAGAATGAACTACATGTATATTTATCACTAATATTCAACACAGAGAAATCCTAGAAACATAATGTTGAAAGAAAATCGGTTATCTCTAAATAATTTCAAAAACCAGGCAAAATTAGACTATGATTACAAGTCAAAATAATAATTACCTTGGACAGTATGTACACCTAGGATGGGACATAAGGATGAATTCTAGGGACTTAGGAATGTGGTATTTCTTAATATGTGTACTAGGTACATGTATGATTATATTTTACAACTTCATCCAGGGAACATTATGATTTATATTGATTTCTAGTACATCTTATACTTTATAAAATTTATTTTAAAAATAAACAGAAAAAAAATAATAAAAATAAAAATAAAAATAAACAGAATAAACTCATTTAAAAAATCAGTTCCTAATAAGCTAAGAAATAAATGAAAATGTAGAGAGATCTAAAACAACTTCAAACTCAAGGCATTTACATAATTTTTGCATATAAAATGCCATGATAAAGTAGACTCAATGGAGATTTAAATTGATACAAATGATTTAGTTCTCTTATTAATTTAATAACACTTATAGAGCAGCCATATCATACTCAAATTGGGGTGAGAAACACTAGGGTATAAGGAATGTATAGGAAGAAAAAGGCGCTACCATGCTCTTGAATAATTTACAGCCATCACAGAGAAATTATGTAAAATATATATTTTTTTTCCTCTTTGAGTAGAGGAATTTGAATGTCCTGGATTTGAACTATTTATTTGATATTAACAATCAAAAGAATGGATGACATGAGGCCCCCTCATATTCTAAAAGGGGGATATCTATTTATCCATCCATCCATCTATCTGAAATATCTAAAGGAGAATGCAGCAGTACAGATGTAAGAATTTGAGTAAAGGGCAAATCATTGAAGACTGAAAAATATTCAAGTTTCCAATGTTCCTTGAAAAGTTAAAAGGATATCATTATGTGAAGGTTCAGCAACAATCTAGTTAGATTCTGAGGTTATTTCTTCTCATATCTCAGTGTGTCTCTAGAAATGTTTGGCCAATAGCATTGCTTTCTCATTAATCATTCTAGCCACCTGGACTCTAGAAAATATTTTACATTACCTTCAAATTTTTCATTTTCTCAATTAAAACCCATTTCCAAGTGAAGTTCAAAATTTTAATGCAAGAGTCTCATGTTTCTATATTTCCCTTAGTTAAGCAAAAATAAAGAACAATTTTCAAAAATCTGAGATAGGGAAGTAAATCATCCTCACTTATCAAAAGCAAAGACACAATATGTTATGTTTATTTTCAACATTCTTTTAGGGATATTCATCACAGCATGATTTTTATATATGTATATGAATGTATGAAAGATATTTTGAAATGTTAACAAGCCATCCCTTGTTGATTATTGAGACTAGAAGGAAGGGTTCAATAAAAAAGAGGCTTTGAGAAGGGGAACTTTTATCTTTGATGTTATACATATTTTTAGTTTTTAAAGTATTTCCAATGTGCATTAACTTGTATAGTGCATAGTCCTAAAGTTATAAAAGACTAGAAATATCATATTCTCTTTTAATATACTTTCTACAAAAGAGAAAAATGAAAATAAAAACCTGAAAAAAAGCATCATTCTTAAAACATTTTCACCATTACTAGTGAAGAGATACACATAGTTATGTGTATGTTCATCCGGGAACATAATTCCTGGATTATGTTCAGGAATGTATAATTCAAGTAACTTGTAGAATGGGAGGGCATAGCCAAAATTTGTCTTATTATACTGTAGACCACACAGGACTGCTCTAGTGAAGCCACGTAACTCAGCTCTGCCCCCACTGGAATAGTGAGTTGTCCTAATGCTCTCCACTCTTTTGATTTAATTTCAAATATACAATGCAAACTCAATTTCTCTACTCAAAGATCTTAAGTAACCATGATAATATTCTCCCAAAAGTATCCTACTACTCAAATAATAAGGCTAAAAAATAATAGTAAGGTAATTTAAATTTTTAGCCTAGGAAACAAAACAAAAATGCCCTCCAAAAGATTTTTCACATATAACTGCTCACTTACCAACTTATCATAGAGGAAAGGTTTAGTGTTGAGAATACAACCATTTAATGAGAATCTTCAGAAATCAGGAGTTAATCAGGAAACAAGTTCCAAGTTATACATATGGGACCCCTACCCCTAGCCTTTTTCTAAACACATTTTTAAAAATATTTTATTTATTTATTTATTCATGAGAGACACAGATAGAGAGGCAGAGTCGTAGGCAGAGGGAGAAGCAGGCTCCATGCAGGAGCCCGATGCAGGACTCAATCCCAGGACCCCGGATCATACCCTGAAGCCAAAGGCAGACAGACACTCAACCGCTGAGCCAGCCAGGCCTCCCTAAACACAGTCTTATAACACAAAGAGCATATATGCAGTGGAGGGGAAGGGGGCATTATCTGGTCATCACTCAGATGGTTGAAAGTAGCAACTGAAACTCTGAGTCCCTTTTCCCAGGTTAAGTAGTTGAAAATAACAGCAGAATTGTATTGAAAGTGGCGATTCTAAAAGCTTGGGAGGAACTGTGCAGGAAATGTGAACTCTAGTTAAGTGTTTTTCCATTTGCTCTCAAGTAAGCAGATTTCAGTTAAACATAAGTCATTCCTCTCTAAGCGTCCTGATCTACCCTTCAGAGGTTTAGGCATGATGATACAGGTTACACCCCTGAAAAGCTTATAAGGAGAAAATGTCACTTCTCAAATTCTCCTTTTGCAGCTGGGGAAGAGAGCAGGCAGTGGAGAGGGGAATCCCAGAAGGAAGAAAACAAATGAGGACAAGAGAAATTCACTCATCTCATTGATTTCTGAACCCATCACACCTCTGAAGAATTTCTGATAAATGACTATATAGATTCATTAGTATTTCCACTTTTCTCTTTTCCCTTTGGTAAAGAAATAATGAAAAGTAGGAACTAAATAATTGAAGAGCTGGCAAGCAGAAAGATGGAGTAGAAACAGAGGCATGAAGGATGTACTTGCTACTCCTTAAAAATACAAACTCTCTCTCTCTCTCTCTCTCTCTCTCTCTCTCTCACATACACACACACACACACACACACACACACACACACACACACACACCATGCATGTAGATGCATGTATCTATCTATCCATGAGTACGTATTGGACAGGAAGTGGCCAGGTCTTTTGATTGATAGAGGATTCAAGTGGCTATCAATGACTGGTGTAGACAGGCTTACTCTCATTACTATAATGGGTATTTTTTACACTACGGGGAATTACACATTTTCAGTTTTCACAAATAATGTGTACCAAATGCTCTGAACAAATGCTGATACCCTAACATTATGGGAGGAGAATGCTGAGACTGTATTAGTGATGTTTCCAAGCATCCCAAACCCGAGAACAAAGGTTCCTCCTGCCCCTTCTGACTAGAGCATTTCTGAACTGCCAGCTATACTCCATATGTCCCCTATTCATCTTCCCAAAACCTATGACTTGCCTTGACATCTCCTACTCAAATCTTCAATAGCTCCCCATTTCATAGTGTCCAAACTTCTCTCTCTACAGCCCAGTTTCTATTTCTTCTGCTGAATGATTTTTAATGGGCATTTGTTTTGGTAATTTAATCTTTATTTCAACCTATTTTTCATTTTTACATGATTTTAAATTGCTATAGATGATCCCCCCAAATTCATATGTCAATACCTAATTCCTAACGTGATGGTGCCTGTAGATGGGGCCTTTGGGCAGTGACTAGGTCATGTGGTGAGATCTCATGAATGGGACCAGCATCCTTATAAAGGGACCCTAGAACTCTCTTGCCCTCTCTGCCATCCTAAAACATAAAGTGAGCTGTCTGTGAACCAAAAAGCTGGCCCCCACTAAAACCCTGAATTTACTGGAGACTTGATTTTAGACTTCCAGCCTGCCTATGCTGTTGTTATATAGCTGTCTGATCAAGACATTCACTTCTATGAAAGGTACAAAAATAAAGCAATGTATTCCTGCATGCATTCAACAAGATTGCCTGAATGTTATATTTTACTATATACACTAAACTGGATTCTTTTCTCTCTCTCTCTCTCTCTCTCCCCTCTCCCCTGCCCCCAACCTCTTCCTTCCTCTCTCTCTTCCAGGTTTCACAAACAATGCAATTTAGCATTGAAAATAATATCATCACCTAATTTCCAGATATTTTTTCAGATTTTGCTAATTATACCAATAGTGTAAATCCAAAATCATATTATATTTTGCATCCATTTGTCATGACTCCTTTTCTCCTTTAATCTAAAAGAGCTACTCAGTCTTTCATGTCAGGACTGACTAATTTGTGTTTGTCCAAAATTTCTTCCTGATTACATTAGATGTTTCCTCATGATCAGAGTCAGAGTCCATGCCTTTGGCAGGCAGGGATATCACAAAAGTGCTATTGAGTTCTTAGGATATCATAATTGGAGGAGGGTGTCCATCCATTTAATTCATTCCTGCTGATATTTGATTGCTTAAAGTGATGTCCCCTCATTCTTTTCATCTGTGAAGTTACCATTTTACTCTTTGTTGTTAAACAATATCTTGTGGGCATGTACTTTTAAATTATGTAATTATCTGTTCCTCATCAGACTTTCATCCACTAGTTTCAATATCCCTTGATGATTCTTCCCTGACTCAATAATTATTATGATAGTTATTTCCTAATTTCAGCATTCAGTGTACATTCAGTAGTTCTAGCTTTCTTGTGCAAGGAAGAGCTTTCTCCTCCTCCCCTTTGCTCATGCATTCATTCATTTGTTCATTTTTATCAAAGCAGATTTATATTTTATCTAATAGATTCTAATACCTAAACATAATTTATTTGAAATTCCAATTGGCCAAGTTGTGGCCAGTAGAAACTCCTTCACAGTGGCCCTCCTTTCTTTTGCTATATCCTTACTATCCTTTGATTGATTTCTTACTTTTAGGCATAAGATATCCCAGTGTTATCTTATCTTTCTCCTTAATCCAGTCCTGAAATCAGCTTTTCCCAAGGAGCTTGGGTCATTTCAGTGGAGAATGACATTTAGAAACCAAAATCTGAGCTCTAGGAGTATTTATTGCTACTGAAATATCATTGCTTCTGGATCCTTTGAGGAAAAAGCTGGAAAACAGATGTTTGTTTATACATACATACATAACATCCATCCATGTATATATACACACACCCACAAGCACACATCTACATATATATGTATGTTAATTTATATTCAGTGTTCTGCTTTTTTCAGTTTTTAAATAAATGTTTTATTTGGTAGAGTTTTGGATTTACAGAAAAGCTGTGAATATACTACAGACAGTTCCCATATATTCCAAATTCCGCTTCTATTATTGACATCTTACACTGGTATGGTACATTCATTCACAATTTAATGAGCCAATATTGAGACCTTATTATTAAGTAAAGTCCACACTTTTTCTAGACATCCTTATTTTTTACCTAATGAATTTTTCTGATCCGGGATCCCATTCAAGGTACCACATTACATTTAGTTATTATGTTTCCTTAAATTCCTGCTGGCTGTGACAGTTTCTGAGACTTTCCATATTTTTGATGACCTGGATAGTTTTGAGGACTGCTATTCAGATATGTTATAGAATATTTTTCAATTTGAGTTTGGGACTTTTCTCATGGTTAGACTACAGGTTATGGGATCAGGGGAAGGAGAAAAAGACAAAATATCTTTCTAATTACCTCTTATCAAAAGTATATACTATCAAAAAATCACATTTTTTTTTTGCTCAAATTGTTACAGCTTTGGCCATTGGTGAGCCTCTTCAGGTACTTCTGTATTCCTCTGACATACACACATCTGTGTGTGTGTGTGTGTGTGTGTGTCTATGTGTAAAAGAGGCTGTTTAGCACTTTTTCACCGTCTAGCACTACAAGACATTCCAGGCTCATTATCCTCCAGTCTTATGTCTTATTATTCATTATTTCTCCAAGGAGCACTGGTGCCTTTACTTGGAGAAAGATATTAGAAATCAAGCTCTGGGTGCAGAGTGTGTTCATTGCTCCTGTGATGACGTTGCTTCTAAGTCCTCTTAGCTGATAGAACTAAATATATGTGCATCTAGTAATCCATGTAGTTACACATACCTATAAATATTTCCATACATATCCATCCATTAAACAAAACACAAGTTCATACCAATGTCTCCAAGTCTGACCTGTTACCACATGGATCATTCTAGGTTCCTCCCTTTCTTTGTAAACTTCAACTCCAACAATGAGACATCTTGCTCCCACCATCCACCATCTATTTAGGTAATTGTTCGATGCCAGTACACATGTAGAATAGTTTCAGAATTGCTAACCTATACCCCTCCAGGTGGAGAATAATCCTATAACTTGGGAGTTGCTTATGCATAGTTCTTTTTGCTCGTCATCTTATACTTTCCAGTCATTTCCAAATGTATTAAGTCAGACCTTTTCTGTCCATACTCTTAAGTCATTTCATACATTTTAATAGATTATTTTGTCACCGTCTACATTCCATCTCAGGATATTCAATAATTAAAATAATTTTCCCTATGGCTTTTAGAAAATTTTTCTCTTTATCTGTGGTTTTTCTGCAGTTTCAATATAATATATCTAGGTGTTTTTGCTGTTGTCTCTTTGGAGTGTTTATTCTTGGGCATCCTACACTGCTCCATTTTTCCTTCCTGCTCCTTCCGTCAATTACATGCATGTTATACCTTTTGAAATTTTCCTACAGTTCTTGAATGTTCTGTTTCATCTTTTTCATTTTTTTTCTCTTCTCATTTCATTTTGGGTATTTTCTAATGATCTGTCTTCAAGCTGATTCTTTCTTCGTGTCCAGCTTATTAACTGACCATCAACGGTTTATTCTTTATTTCTGTTACAGGATTTTTATTTCTAGTACTTCCTTTTGATTCCTTCTTATATTACTTATCTGTTCTTACATGCTGTTACTTTTTTCTACTAGAGCTGTTAACATTTTAGTCATTATTGTTTTAAATTCTCTGTCTGATAATTCCAACATCTGTGTCACATCTGACTCTGGTTCTAATAATTGCTTTGACTCTTCAGAGTGTGTTTTCTCTTACTTTTGGCATTCTCTCATAGGTTTCGGTAAAAGTTGGACATATCATACCAAGTAATGGGAATTGAGGTAAAAGGAACTTTATTACATGGATTTATATTAATCTGAAGGAAAGCTAAGCTGCATTTAATTTTGGTAATAAATATAAATACGAAAGCCTTCAAATTCTCCTGTCTGTTTTTGTCTTCACTCTTGACTCTGGGCTTCCCCACATATTCCTCCTTGGAGAGACTCTGCGTTTTGAAGTTCTTGGTAATCTACTGTTATTTTAATGGAGCCCTGTTGGTATGATGTTAAGGTCCATTCCATAATCTTATAATTAAATCTCAGTCTTTTAGTGGTCTTGTGTTTCAGGGCTGTGACTTCCACAGTGTCTCTATAAAGCTATATACCTTTTTTCCCCCTGCCCACTCTTCTCTTCCCTGCAGCATTCCTAATCTATTTCCTTTTTGGATTTAACTCCATTCCACTTAGCTGAGAGGGGCTGAAGTATTGAGGATTTCCCTTCCTTCCCCAGGCTGGGATAAAGTTTTAGACTTGAGTTCTGGTAAAGTCCTTTCTTAGGAGGAGTAGATCTTTGTGATAGATTTAGTATATTTTGCAACTGCTTCTCTTCCTCTCCCCCTGCCACTGCGAAAGGGATCTTTCTACAATTTTCACCATGAGAACCTGATGGGGTTCCTGAAGGGGAGGCCCAGAAAAGTGTGGACCTATCCCCCAGACTGTAGCCCTTCGAGTTGCTGTCAAGCTAGCCTACATTCTACCCTTTAGCAATTTGATAAAATTACTATTTATATGTTCATTTTTATTTATGACTCCAACAGCTTCTATGCAATGTGCACAGATCTCAGTAGCTATATTTTTGTAGATGCACCTGTCTCTCCAGATGTTAGGATGGCACTTTGCTCTGAGGCTTTGGTTCTCTGTCAGGTCCAGGAAAATTAGTTTTTAGTTTTCCAGCTTTTCTTTAGTCGTAAATATGTAAGTGAAGTCTTTCAAGCTCTCTACATGCTGGAATTAATTGTGTGCCTGTCTGTCTTTCTGTCTATCTAGTCATCTGTCATATATGGAAGTTCATCATTTCATATCGATATCAAATGTAAACCAAAACCACAGTGCTCATTCTGTTTTCTCCTTTCCAGATATGAAACTTACTTCATCAATGGTGCAAAACTAGGCTTAGAATAATGAATAACAAGTTGTTTCAGAACTGCTAACCCATGTCTCTGCAAAGAAAACTTTTTATGAGAGGATTAGAGTTCAATACTTCTTTAGAATATTTTGATTTGTTTTTCTGTCTTTTGATGAAAAGTGAATGAACCAAACACTCTCTTTAAAAGTTACTTGAGGGATGCCTGGGTGGCTCAGTGGTTGAGCGTCTGCCTTTGGCTCAGGGCGTGACCCCTGAGTCCTGGGATTGAGTCCCATATCGGGCTTCCTGCATGGAGCCTGCTTCTCCCTCTGCCTATGTCTCTGCCTCTCTCTCTCTGTGTCTCTCATGAATAAATAAATAAAATCTTAAAAATAAAATAAAGTAAAATAAAAGTTACTTGAGTTGGGACACCTGGGTGGCTCAGCAGTTGAATGTCTGCCTTCGGATTGGGGTGTGATCCCAGAGGCCCGGGGTTGAGTCCTACATCGACCTCCCTGCAAGGAGCCTGCTTCTCCCTCTGCCTATGTTTCTGCCTCTCTCTCTCTCTCTCTCTCTCTCTCTCTCCCATAAATAAATAAATAAATAAATAAATAAATAAATAAATAAATAATAAATAAATAAATAAATAAATAAATAAATGTTACTTGAGTTAGTTCCCTCCCTCACCTCACTTTATGGTGACTATATTTATTCATTTTAGGTATAGTTCAGTTAATTTCTTTCTATTTGATTTTGCTTCAGTTTTACCCCCTTATTATTATGGGCTTTATTTATTTCTATTGTTTTTTATTTATTTTTGAATATGTGAAACATTAGCATAGCTCTAAAAATCAGGTCTGTAAAAATGGTATATTCACAAAAGGATCATTTTCTACCACCACCACTATCCCTAATTCCTTCTATCCTTTCCACTCAATTCCTACTCACACAGTATAGGTAATCCTAATCTCTGGATTTTCTTTTGTATTTCTTAATGTTTCTTACACAAAAGGTAGCATAGTATAGTAACATTTATGTGCTTTGCATCTTTAATTTAACAATACATCCTGAAAATCAGCCTATATCACTTGAATGTGTGGGCATATTGTAGTTTATTCAACACTTGCCATCCAATACCTCTCCAATGGATGGCCATTTAGATTATTACCAGTGATTTGTAATCACAAACAATGCCACAATAAATAACTTTGCTTATGTATCTTTTTATACTAAGGGATGTGCATTTTTCTGGGTAAATATATGTAAGGGGGAAGGCCAAATAAAAGTATAAAAGTGTATATAATTTATAATTTCGATAGATATTTCCAAATTCCACTTCATAAGGGTTAATATCAATTTTTTTATTCCAATGAGCAGTATGAAGGAATGCCTATACCTCACGTTTCACCAACAGAGTATGCTGTTTTATGCTAATCTTGTAAGTGAGAAGTCATGTCTCAGTATAGTTTTCATTCACAATACCATGAGTAAAGGTGAACAATTTTTTATGTGACTAAAGACTACTCATATATATTTTTTGTGAATTATATGTTAATGCTTCTTCAAAAATTTACATTGAGTTTATTTTTAACCTTTTCCACCATTTTTAAAAGAATTCTTTATATGGTAGGAGTATTAACCTTTAAGCTATCATATGCAAAATAAGTAATGACAAGGAAGAAATAACTCTTTAACTAAAAGGGATTTTAGAAGGAGTGAACTTGTGATGATGAGCACCAGGTGTTCCATGAAGTGCTGAATCACTACATTGTACACCTGAAGCTACTATTACACTGTACATTAACTGGAATTTAAGTAAAAACTTTTAAAAAACCACAAGAAACTACTTAGTAAACCTCTATGCAAATAAATTTGAAAATCCAAATGAAATGGATAATTTCCTAGGGAAATACAGCTTACTAGTATTGATGTCATTAAAAATAGAAAGCTTAAACAGATCAATTTTCCTAGAATAAATAGAGAAAGTAATCATGGAATCATACCATGCCAGGCCCATATGGTTTCACAGGGGAATTATCTCAGTCTTGGAAGGACCAAATTGCTCTACTAAATGTTACAGAAAATAGTACTGATAACTAAACCTAGTAAAGGCTAGCTAAATTGGTACAGAATATACAAATATGTCTAAATGTTAATATAGATATTCTAAATAAAATAGTACTAAACAAAATCCAATACCATATCAAGAAAATAATACACCATGGCCAAGTGGGACTTATCCAAGGAAAGCAAGGTTGGTTAAGTATTAGGAAATCCACCTGTGCAATGCATCATTTGGCAAAATTCTACACGCATTCCTGATTTAAAAAATATGTATAAGAAAATGGGAATTGATGAACACATTCTTAAAATATATTTATCTTAGTCCTAAAGCTAGTATCTTTCTTAAATGGTGATGCTAAAGATATCTCCACTAAGATCAGGTAAAGGCAAGGTTTGTCAATGCCCAAAATATTATTCATCAATAATGTATTTAGACAAGAGAAATTAATTGTTTGGATAAAAAATGAATAAAGAGAAGTAAAGCAATATTTTTTGCAAGGATTATATTATTGTGTACTTGGAAAACCCTAAAGAATCGATGTTAAAATTAACTCCAAGGATAAAAGGATTCAATGAAGTAGCAAGCTATAAAATTAGCATAAATCAATAGTCTTAAATTACACATAAAATATTTAATTAGAAGATACAAAGAGAAAAAAAATCACCATTTACAACAGCAACAAAAGGATGAAATATTTAAGAATAATTTTAACAAGAAATGTACAAAACTTACATAAGGAAAATATTAAAAGACTCCTGAGAGACATAAAAGATTACTCGAACATTGGCTCTTTGCTGGAAGAATCAACATAATAAGATAGAAGTTCTCCCTCAGTTAATTCACAAAATTAATGCAATCCAAATAAAAATATTCACATACTTCTTTCTCCCTATACAGTATTATCTTTCTAGGGTGGCCTGCTCAGACCAGGGATGCATTTTTAAGTCTTCCCAGAAGTGAAAGCTCTGAACTTGAGTGTATTTTTCAAATGTTCACACATGGGGTGATTTTTTTTTTCTTTCTTGTGGTGGCTTTAGGAAAGTTTTAAGTCTGCTGCTAGTCCTCCTGTTCCTCTTTCTTACAGGGCACTCCTCTCTCCTCAGCACTCAGGTACCTTTGCACTTCCTGAAGGCAGGGAGTGCTAGAGATGGCTTACTGGATTTGGTGTTTACCTTCCTACTTCATGTATTTCTGAGTTTGGGTCTTCTATGTCTTCTAGATATGCTGATGTTGTTGGTTTTGTATACTTGTATTTGTTACTCTCATTTTTTTTTGGAGAAGTTGGGGGTACCCATTTTATATGACCTTCATTGCATTGGGTATTACCTCATTTAATTGTTACAGGAAATCTGTGAGACTATTAACTCATTTCCTGATAAGAAATAAAAGGCTGAAAATTCATATTCATCTAATGCATACCTAAAGAGATCAGGGGCAAAAAAAGTAGAGTTGGGAGTAATATTGAAGATGAACAAAAGTACTTCTGTGATCTGCCATCTAAGTCTAAGAAATGACTGATGCTTCAAGGCCTACAGGTCATAAGTCTTGTATGCATCTCCTATTCTTCTGGCTTTCATATCCTAGTTACCATAATTAACATGCCTAAACAACAAAGTTTTGATTTTATAGGAATCTGAACTGTTTACAGAAAATCCAATGGCATGCTTATCATTAAGGATATAAATGCGGTGGGACACAGTAGTGCCAAGAGTATCAGAAGCCATTCCTTCCCTTCAAAATTTGGGTCGGCTCCCTCAAGATGCTTTATCAATGAGATTTGTCATGTCACTTCTTATCTCCATTTCAAAAGTAAGAAACATACATTCTACATACAATCCAGCTTATACACATATACAAATGTCCAGGGGTGTGTATGCACATATATACATACATGTACACAACTACTGGTGTAGCATGGGTACTCATTAAATTGCTGTATTGTAAAGAGTTCTGGTAAAATGTGGGAGAGGCAATGGGCTGTGGAGGGGCACTAGAGATGGGTGGATGAGTGACTATTTACCAACCCACAGTAAACTATTTTAATGCTTCCACAACCAGCACATGTTCTCTGAAAATCAGTCATGTAAACATGTACACACACACACACACACACACAGTCACACACATGTATAAACACAAGAAGCTTTCGTTTCTAAGCAATGGAAAATATATCAAGATCAGACTTCAAGGCAACATGCCCAATAACTTAGCTTAATATAAAGACCTCACTCAGCATTTTTATGGTTCTTTGTCCTTTGTCCCAGGTTTCCCAAAGCTAAAGGTGAACAAAGAGATACTTATTTTCCCTTTAAGGTAAAACAGATTTTAACATGCAGTTAGTTAATTAATAAGTCTTATTAGATTCAAAAATATATGAATAGAAGCATGCAGTCACAGCAAGAAGCATAAAGGTGGCATGCAAATGACAGGCATTAAAAAACAAGCATGGATGTTTCTTATTCATGTGGTAATTGGAAACTCTCACTATTACGAAAAAAATGCCCATTGCTTTTCTGCTTCTAAGCTTTGTTTTACAATTCTTTGCACTTCAAATTTTGTCTCCAGCTCCTATTTCTCTTCTCCAGTGTACAAATCACACCAATGCTTTGAGGCTCCTTTCAAATACTACCTTATCTAGAGAGTTTCCTTACCCCAACCACCCTGGCCAGAAAGACCACCGAGATTGATCATCAACAGCATTTGAACTACTCCTCATTTAGGATTTTTTCCCTGGTTATGCCATTTCTGAATGCATCTTGTTCACACTCTATTCTATAACAGTTTTAGAGTATATATTTTATGTATTTCCTATACCCCAGAACACATATGCATGCCCTCACATGTTTTGTTGAATACGTGCTATATAATGATACCATATTATTTATGATATAGCTGTGATCAGACTGGAATAAATGTAGAGAGTTGCAGGGGCTTTCCACATCCCATCTCTTCCCCCACTCTGTGGTGAATCCTTCAATCCCAAGAATTCTGTGGGAGGTAAAAATCCACAAAACATAAATAGTGACAGCAGCAATTACCCTTCTAACAATTCATCCGAAGGAAAGCATAAAGATTTAGTTATTCAATATTCATCTCAGCGTTATTTATAATGGCCTAAAAAATGTAACATCCTAAATATCCAACAATAGGTGATTCTTTAAATAAATCATGGTGTATTAGTCCTATGGTATACGCTGAAGCCATTAAGAGCTGAGATAGAAAAACATGTCAATGATATAGTGCTCATAACACAGTGGAGGTCATTCTGCAGAATGTACACTGTAATCCATGTCTGCACAACTGTGTAAAACTATGCACATGTGACAATGGGGGCATATCTGGGAGACAGTCAACCAAATGCGGGGACAAGAGAGACCTTCCTAGAGGAGACAACCTAAGCTGAGTGGCTGAGGGGAGTTGGAAGGGGAAATTCAGGTATGGTACAGAACATGCTCCAGGCACATGAAACTATGTAAATAAAGACCAGAGGCAAGAAGAAAAATAAGTCTGGGGAACCCCAAGGAGGTTACTACACACTCTACTCAGAAACCTAGTAAGGAAAGCAGCCAAAGTGGAACAAGCACCAAACTCCCTACTGTTGTGCCAGGCTGGCTCAAAGCAGAGAGGGAACTCTCCATCCCCACCTAAGCCCCATCTTAATTCCCACCTAAGCCTTGGGACAGTGAAAATCCAAGTGATAATTACAGAATTCTCATAAACTTTAGGAAATAAATTACACATGAACTGTAAAAGAAACAATGATATCTCGTAATAACAAACTAATGTGGAGAGGATGAAATTGAGGAGGAAAACATAGGGCCTACACTAATATTTTCAAAACATTAAAACTTATTAAAACTTACATTAATGGTTTGACTAAGTGCTTTATCGAATAAATACCTGCCAGGCCACTAGGTGAAGGAATCAAGGATGGTGATATTTGTGCTTTGAAAACTGCTTGCCATCCTCAAGAAGAGTGGCTTCACCTGAGAAGTTATCACTAGCACCTCCACAGGTTGAGGAAACCCTCATTAAGAGAAGAGTCCCTACTGGTCCCTAAGACCCTTGTAAGGGCAATGGCACACTGCAGTGGGCAGCACGGCCTGCACGATCCCCTGTCAGCAGCCTCGTGGCTGTGAAACTGCAGCATCTCTCGACCCTCCTAAGCCCCATGATAAGTGGTCTGCCCTGAGGAGACAGACAGCATTCCAGAGCCACCTGCCAGCCACCAGGTTGTCAGTAGGCAGCTGTCTCTCAGAGCAGCAATGACAGCTGACCAGACGAGTGCCCCATCAACTATCTACATGTGGGAAAAGGTGCGATCCCCTAAAAGCCTTGGAAAAAACCTACACTTGTCAGAAATGTTATTTCCTGACACTGTGAACTGCAAGTCATTTCCTCTGTGAATTAAAGTGGTGGGTATGCATACATTCTTTAGCCGGACCCAGGGGGGCCTTGCTAGGCAGTCAGTACTGAAGCTGTCATTCTGACCCTTGAAAGCCCAGGAAATGATGACCAGGAGAGCCATGTGGTACAAAATCCAAGGCTGTAAATACTTTTGCCAAGCATCATCAAAGTCAGTGGGTTCAGAAAAAGAGCAAGCTCCCTTGCTGCAGGTGGGGCTTATCACCATGGCAATCCCACACTCCCAACCCTCCTCAGAGACAGCTCAGAGCAGATGTTGTGATGTTGAGTCTTCATAACATGCTGCCCAAACTCAGGCAACTTGCTCTAGTCCTTCAAGCAATCTGGACACAGAAGAATTCAAAACTGGCAATAAAACAATTGATATGAACTATAATACACTAAGTGCCTCATATGCCCCAGATTCCGAGTAACACATGACATACATGCAGTCTTGCATAAGCCTCACTGCAAGCTTGCACAGTTCATAAACATCACCTCCACAATATCGACTATGAGAAATACTGAGGAGTCAATGAGAGACAGATAATCCCTAGTCAGTCAAATCCAGAACAAGGCTTCAATCATTTAAACCTCTATAGCCTCAGTTGTGGACTACTCCCTTCTTATTAATCAACAATCTTTTCTAGCAGCCTGGATCGGCCTTCCACACAGAGGTGACCTTCTGCAAGTTGCTGGACAATGTTTAAGGGCTGAGCCCGATGGAGTCTAAAATATCATCTGTGGTTGAAACTCCCTGATTTGTGGGAGCCTTGTGATATGCTAGGCATGGTAGGCAATTTAGAATCATTAAGCCAGTTTCTATTTTCAAGGAGCATATATTAAAGAAAGAAATCCAAATTAAAATACACAGTTGAGCAATTGAGTGTAAAGCTATATAGTAATAATTACATGTGAAATAGGAAAGGAAGAAAGGGAACAGACAATTTGGGCAGCAGAGTCACAGAAGGCTCCATCTGCAACACAGACCATGGTACCATGGCAAGTAGAGGAAGGGAATCAAGTGACCAGAACACCCAAGTGCTGCATCCTGAGGTTCCCATGGAACAGACCCAGGCCAGAGCTCCAGAGAGTGCAGACCACAGATTATTTGGTCCTAAATGTTGAACCTACAGGCATAATGAGAAAGAGCAGGGCCTGTAGTAGATATGATGGGTGAGGACAGCATAGGACCTAATTTATACATAATTGTTTGTTCTAATTTTCTGAGTATTTCACTCATGGGTTCTTAGCAACTGACATGCAAGTTCTTCAGGAGAAGCCAGTTTCCACAGTAAGAATTTTTGAAAACCTGACTTCTGGTGGAAAGAGCTGGCCCCCAGGTCCCAGGTAGCTAGTGGGTGGCACAGCAGCACTGGGAGAAGAAGTGAGAACTGAACGTGGTGTTCAGGAAGGTCAAGGAGGAAGATGAGATGTGAACTACCTCCCAAAGGGGAGAATGAGTTGAAGAGAAATGGTGGCTCATGTAGCGTGGGGTTGGGTATAAGAGAATTACTAGGTGTCCAAACCAAGATATTTCTGAGATTGAAAAAGGGTAGCATTTGTTATTATGGAAGGACAATGGGAAAAAACTGAGTTTTACTGAGTGAACCAGGATGAATGGCCATTCTATGCAAAGTTATCTTTCTAGCCTTCCTATGAAAACTTCAACATCACATATATTTCTCACAGATGCCTCAGTTTAACTATAATCTATAGTGGGAAAGAAAAAAATCGAGACTTCCCGCAGACTATATCACTACAGAAAAACCAGCATAAAAAAAAAAGAAAAAAAAAAAAAACCCACAGAGGCTGTTCCTAAGAACTGAAGAGCATTGGGTAACAGTTGGTCAACCTTAGAAAGTAGATAACAGCAATCCTGCAAATGTCATCCTTGGGAATACTGTTATAGAAAGAGTCAGTATGCATGTATGCATGTTGCAAATAAAGTGTTCAATACTCAATTTTAGGAGGCTCCTGAGGAAACTTAATTAAATAGGTTTTTCAAAGGCCGCCTTCTTGGGAGCCCTTTCTACCACAAAGACACATTATGAGTTTCTATAAGAGAAATAACATGTGCATCATTTTCCACTTTTTTATCCACTTTTATTTAACCAGAGAATCTATGTTTCCAGGTTACCTATTAGGAAGCCCTGGAACCCATGTTCCATGGTACCTGATTTGGAAAATGCTCTGTTCAAGGGATGAGGTAGATTTCCAGATACAATATCTACCTACAATGTTCCATCTCATAAAATCAGGAACATCAAAGTAGCCCTGCCTTGGGAAATGGAATATCCATTTGCTGATAAATGGAGTGGCAGAAAGAGGACTTGGCAGGCTGCAAGGTGACTGGATTCTAATCTTAGCTCTACCTCTCTGAAAAATGAAACCCTTTTGAATCTCAATGCCTAAGAGTCCATCAGCTCATAAATCTTATGATTCCTATTGTGCTATTAGGGAGATCTAGCATTCCTTTAACTCATCAAACAAATACTGAGTGCCTACCATGTGTCAGGTACTGCGCTAAATTTTAAGGCTACAAGATGAGCAATGAGACCTTTCCTGCAGTGTCTAGAGTCAGTTTCTTCAATCTCCTGGGTTTTCCCATGGATTTCCTTGGTGTTGGTAGTGATCTCTCCTTTCTCATTCATGATTTTATTAATTTGAGTCTTCTCTCTCTTCTTTTTAATAAGGCTGGCTAATGGAAAGCAACATTTTTTTTTCAAATTTAGTATAAAAATCTTATATCTTGAATATAAACATTGTTTGGAAACAGTGTGGATGAGGGGGTATATTTTAAAGAAGATGAAATAAAATTAAAATTGATTACTCATATTAGGGAACATTGAAATATATTTGAAACTAACAACAAAGAAAATACTTGTTGAACATTCTGGTATAATAACCACAAAATATTATCTCATGCAAAATAAATAACAACATACGTCCTTCATCACAGCCTAGCATCCTCTCTTGAGATGCTCATGCTTTGCCTGGTTTGGTAGTTATGGTGGTTGTTAATCTGACATTCATATCAGGCTTCCCAAATCACCTTACCAAATCTTGAACTTGTAGTCTCTTAAAAGCAAAGGGATTAGAAATACATCTGCCTAAACTACGCACTGACCACTCAGGTGCTCTTTGTGGTGTCTTCTTATTCCTGAACCTATATGTTTCCAAAATCTTAGCTACTGAATCCTGGGATTCTATATAGGGACATGGAGTCGAGACAGATATTATTAAGTATATATATATATATATATATATATATACACACACACATATATATGATATGAGGAATATATATATGTATGTATGTCATACACAATATATGTGTATATATATAAATATATATATATATGAAAAATTGACCAATATTTCTCATTATGTAATCTAGGAGAATAAAAAATCCACATCTATATGTCTATATGTCCATCTGTGTCTCTATCTCTGTATCTGTTTTTCTGCATCTCTCTATCTCTAGCTACGTCTAAAACTCCAGTTCCCTAGACCAATATCTTGGAGAAGAGGAGGAAAGGGAGTCAGGGAGCCAAAGGAAAGACAAAATAATGGAATGCTCATGTACTATTATTTAATAATTTATTAAAATTAAATAATTTATTAAATATTAAATAATAATTTAATAATAGAAATCTATTATTTCTAGAAATAGATGGGCCAAAGCTATTTTGAAATATATTTATAGATGATGATAAGCATTTAGGATTATGAGGTTTCATTCCACTCACCCAAAATTGAATTACTGGGAATAATTTTTACGGTCTTTTGAAATATATGTTATTTATTTATAACTTAGTAACTTTATAACCTTTATAACTTCAGCCTTTTGGGTTTTTTAAAAAGATTTTATTTATTATTTTTGAGAGACACAGAGAGAGAGGCAGAGACATAGGCAGAGGGAGAACTTGTAGCTCCCGTGGGGAGCTTGGTGCAGGACTTAATCCTATAACCCTGGGATCACGACCTGAGCCAAAGGCAGATGTTCAACCACTGAGCTACCCAGGTGCCCCTGTTTTGTTTTATTTTATCATTCCCACAATGACCTATGTATTACAACAAACTATGTAGAGTTATGTGGAATAAAATGGAGACTTTGCTCAAAGTATATTTGCATATACAAAATATTATGTAGCAAGGCAATAAGAACATTTTATTTTAAAATAAGCAATAAGAATATTTTATTTTAAAATGTATTTTATAAAAAGACTCTTAAGGGATCTCTGGGTGGCTCAGTCAGTTAAGCAGCTGCCTTCAGCTTAGGTCATGATCTCAGGGTCCTGCGATCGAGCCCAACATCAGGTTCCCTGCTCAGCAGGTGTCTGCTTCTCCCTCTCTCTCTACCCTCACCCCCCACTAGTGCTGTCTTTCTCTCTCTCTCAATAAATAAATAAAGTCTTTTAAAAAAGAAGAAGACAACACATGTGTTTGCCTCATGATGTCGGGCAAGTCATATAACCTCTCTTGTCTTCAGTCTCCTCTGCCATAAAATAAGAGTAAGCCACAATTACTGACCACCATGCAAGGCTATTGTGAGTAGTAAAATGAAATAATGTAAGTGAAAGTAAGTGTTCTGAAGAGTGTAAAGTAGTATATAAGTGGAAGGTGCCATTATCTTTAATCAAAACCACCAGAATACACATGCATTTTTCATCCTTATTGCACAACATAAACAAATTTGAACTCTAAAAATGAAATCAGCCCAAAGTAAAATGTTAGAAATGACAATAAGTCATTTTTCAGAACAAAGAAATTGGTTTTCCATAGATGTTCTTTCCCGCTGCATGTAAGGACCTATATCCATCAATGGCTAGGTCCCTTGTCTTCACACAGGGTATAATTATGGCCAATCACACAGTTGCTTGCTCATGTTACTATCAGAGCTTGGGGCCACTATGTTTCCTCTGTATTACCACAGGGATATGCCAGGATTTATAGCAAATTGTGCTGTTACCAAGACATTTTTTAAAATTAATTTAAAAAATAAAACCTATTCTTTTCATGAATGTGATCTAAGCCTAAAGTTTGGGCTATGTGTGCACTTTCCAGTTCAAAAGTTCTAAGTCCTTTACAATCATTATTTTAAGCAATGCTTTCAAACATCAAACTAGACTAAAGATTACTAAACACTCTACTTTTGTAGACAAGATAAATTCCCAAGAAAAATCAGGATAGCTGCCAGACCCTCCATTAAGCCTTTATATTATTTTATTTAACCCTCAAAACCAACTATATCCTACCAATGTTAATTTCTGGTTTTGGATAACTGAACCATCATTATGTGAGATGTTAACAATAAGGGACATGGGTGAAGGATATAAGGGGACTCTTTCTACTATTTTTGCAAATCTTCATTTTTTTCTGTAAGTCAAAATTAGGTAAAAATTAAAAGCCAAAACTAAAACACAAATCTTAACAAAATAGCATCCTATTCCCATTAGTCTAGACACTAAGTCTCTGAGAGATTAATCATTTGCCTGAAGTCAATTATTGTTTCCATTAATTTATACCTTCAGTTTAGTCTATAAAGTATTTAAGGCAGCTCATTTACGCAAAGTAAAAGATAATAATTATAATAAAAATAGCTAACAATTTTACAGAGTAACCACATACCAGGAACTGTCTTAAGAACTTGACAAAGAAGAAGAAAAAAAAGAAGAACTAGACAAAGATTACATCAATATCTATATCAACCCATGACATAGGTCCTATTTTAATTTCCATACATAAGAAAAAACTAAGATGCCAAGGAGATCACTAACTTGCTCAAAGTCACACTTCTAGCAAGTGGGGGAATAAGGATGACATCCAGCACTATAGAAGATGACATTCAAATGGCAGAGAAGAAAGGCAGAAAGTTTAGGGGGAACATGAAGTGAATCCAGGAGAGAAGTAACATGGAAGTCTGTCAACAGCACAAATTTCAAAGTGCATTTAACAGAAGCTAACCATATGATCAGGAGATGGGCAAGCACCTTTGATTTAGGACCAGCCAGTGTTTCTCCTAAAGATCCTCAAACAACATGCTGATAAGTACAGTATAAAGAACCTAACTTTCACATCTTTTAAGGATATGACAATGAGTCTTATGGGGAAGAGTATTATAATCTGACACACTATAGGTAGTTGATATCTCAGCAATAAATGTTTCTGTAAAAATTCTGTAGGCTGTCAATAGTACATGCTCAAGGGACACAGCCCTCCTCTTAATCCAGGAAATGATTTCAGAATATCTTGCCTAATATTTTTGTCTCTCAACTGCACTTGTGCTAAATATTGGGTGGAGATGATTTTGAGATTGTGTTCCTGCCAATTTCCTTAAAGAACAGGGTTCTACTTATCTCAATAAACATACTCCTGTATGCTACACTATTCTTCCAAAGAATAAGTCAAGCTTCTCCCTCACATCACTCTTCCACACCCACTGGAACAGGTTAGAAAGTAAAAAATCTCATTTATTAATCAGGGAACTGACTGGCCTTTCTTAATAAATAAATTTCCTATTTTCCTGAAATCTAAAATTTTAACTTATAACATGATTTTTTTTCATTCACTTTTAGTTGCAATCCATTCAAAATATACTATAAATTTCTCCACCTTAATTTTTCTTATTTAAATTAACTAATTAATTAAAGTTCATTATTTAATTAAACATAACATTTTCTTGATTACTTTGGGAAGACTAGGCATCTCCTTGCCTCTGTTTCCCATCAGGAGAAATCCTCCTAGTGGTAACTGAAAATATGTGGGCCATTCTGGGCTGACACAATGACTAGAGGGCACAACTGGCATTTTATGGGAGAAAGTCAGGGATGCTAAATATCCTTAAGTGCAGGAAAATCAAGAACAATATAGAACTACCCTGTCCAAAATGACAGCAGAGGACCTTCAGAGCTACCCTCTCTTGAAGAACAGTGTGGAGATTTTTACCACAATAATCCTGAAAGAAGGTCTCTAGCCTCCATGTAAAATGCTTTTAGTGCAGTGAGCTCATTACTCTCATCACCATTGCTAAAGCAGCTAAAATGGAACATGTATTCACATAGTAACCTAAAATTTGTCATGGTTTAATTTCAACCTGTTTGCCTTCTAGAGTAATATGCCCCAGGAAAATCATGTCCTCTTCTCAGTGAATCACTATTTCAGTTTATTTTGATAAACTTTCATGAAATAATAAGGACCACTTTGGTTTATAGAATGTTGCTTGCTTTTTACTCCTTCAACTTCACAAATTCCTTCTACTTCACAATATAGTGTTATTAGCAATTCAGTTACTGCTTCCCTGTAGGAATACCTCTACCCTGAAGGAATGAAAAACTAGTTGTCTCTCAGGAGCTGTTTCTCACCGTCTCCTTTGTGATTTCACCTATCTTCTTTTTTAGAGAATCTGCTTCTTTCTCTACTTCTAATCCAATCTGATGAATGAATTCTATGCCACTTAGCTGCCTGAATATGATCAAGATTAGAACTAAAGTTGCCAGGGAAAACCAGATAAGTACTAAATATCTGGCTCAAATACATTTTGTCATGCCAGAAGGAAACATGTGTGGGCTATATGTTTTCATTGTACCTGATGATCTCTCCCTTGCTGTTGGCTCAGATCAAAGAAAAAAGGTGCAAGATGCTTAATGCGTAGTCAGGAATGGGTTTCGTCTTGTGGACATACATCAGTCAGCTGGCAGCAGCTGCCTTGAGTGCAGCATGGAGAGTGAATCTTAGACTACGTCTCATTTAACAAAAACTAATAAAAGCTATTGCAAGAGTCTGAGACATGGCAATGCCAATGTTGCTGGTACCTATGCTATGCATTTGCTAACACCAATAAAGTAGAAGAAGCACTGGTTTGGAGTCCTAGGTCTGAAATGCAAAATTCTAGTGTTATTATTTACTAGTTGACTGAACTATCAACATCTCTGGGCTACAACATCCTCATCAATAAATTTGTAATAATAATAATAATAATAATAATAATAATAATAATAATGTATCCCAACTGGGCTGTTGTATAAACGAACTGAAATGACTCTTTTAAGTTCTATAAATATTTATTTAGTACAACTTAGTATCCCAGACACTCTGGCATCATGACAAGAATAAAACCACAGATGAGTCAAGGTCACTGCCCTTGAAAAACTGAGAGTCAAAAGGCGAAAAAAAAAAGACAAGTAAGCAGATAATCTCAATATAAAGTGGTAAAGACATTAATAATTGAACCACAAAGTGTTATGAGAATGTAGAAGACAGGCATTCCATCAATGACTTCTGCAGCTGATAAAAACTCTGATAGAAACTGGCTTTTACAATGGGGAACTCTATGATCCTATGTAACAGCCAGTGCTGAGATTGTTGATTCATAGGCTCAACAATGTCTTCTAGGACCCATCATGTATTTATATCTTAGAGAAAGCAATGCTTTCATCCAGAAGTCACAGAATCTGTAGATCTTACAATGGAATGGATCATGGCAGCAACTCAAACAATACCCTTTATTTTCATGTCCCTTTTCTCACATCTCACTGATTCAGATGGATTCAACCTGGCATGTTTCTGAACTGATCATCAGTCAGGAAATAGAATTATCATGATTGACTGTGACAGATACTCTGAAGTGGGTGGTAACCATAATGTTCACTTCAGAGTCTAGATCAGCTTACCAGAGGTGGGGTGGTAGTGAAGGGATGGTTTTTTAAAGGACATCAATCCAAATTTTCAAAGAATGAGTAAAATTAGCTAAAATAAGAGGATGAACATCTCAGGCAGAGGAACAATGTAACTAGAGGAAAATTATCACAGAAATAACAGAGGTAAAAGTAGCACTTGGTATGAGCTATGGATTTCCTATATGCTTGTGGACTGAAATCTACCTCTGGAGTCAGAGAAGTATCATGGTCTTAAGACACCCCTAAATTAACATTCAACATTTTTTTACTTTAGTTGTGTTTCTTTGAAATAAAATATATGATTTCTCTAAACATTTTTTGATTTCTACTTCTTAGATATCTCTCTGTGGGAAATGATCAAGTTCTTTGGGTATAGCCGACACTCCACTCAGTAACTATGGAATTGACAGCACAGCAGAAAGGATTACACACTATGAATTCTTAACTTGGATTAACTAATTACTTAGATACAGTTTATGTACAAATTATTTTAATTTAGAAATTCCAAAAATTCTTAACTATAAAGTCTAAGTAAAATTTTCTTCTAACCTAAATAAAATTCTCTTCTAATGGATTTTTGCATGGGATAGATAGGCCTTTCCAGGAGAGATTTATTTCATTATATTCTCTTGAAAATACTCAAATGGACACAGCACAGGTAAACCTCCAATTGCATTCTGAATCTAGTCATATTGGCTTTCCTATCAGTGAAAACTACTCCATCAGATGAGAAATGTTTTAATCCAGGTTCCTTACTTTTTCCTGTATCAACATAGAATGAAAAGTGGGGAGATGTTATATCAGGAGTTACCAGCCAAAGGCCACATGAAACAACCAAATACCACTTTAAAATGCATTTCAGAATAAGAAAACAAACTTATATCCCTGTGACTAATTCTAACTAATCTCTATTAGTAACACTACTGGAATGCACAATGGAATAGGGAAAACTCAAAGCATGCCCAAAAAGTTCAAAGTAATGGCCAGGGTGACAATCTCACATTAATTCCCACTGTAAGGTCGGGTTGACTATTTAATCGCATGAACTATATTTTGGAGTTTCAGTACAATCTGTGGTTTGTTTTGCTTTTCGAATCATATGGTCTGGGAACAGAACATACATAGCTCAGTAAGAATTTCAGAAGACACAGAAAAAGGGAAAGCCTTTCTATGAGACACACAAGTACACTGAGGAAGCAATTTCCTTTAAGGTATTCCCAAATAATAAAATCGGAAAAATCAGACTATAGTTAACAGGATTGTGATGTTAATACAGTCACTTCCTTAGGAATTTTGGTAACAGAGAAAAAAGAAAAAAGCTGCACATACATTGCAATATGTGGGTATGTAACAAGGTGGAAAGAGGAAGTAATTCAAAATACAATACCTGTTTATTGACAGACAATGTACAGTAAATATATTTAAGCTGCATTGCAGTTCCTCTCTCTTTAGCATTTAAATTGATTCACCATTTACATCTACTCTCCACCTTCCTGGTAAACATGGATGGGGAAACTCTGATTAGAACAAGCCTCTATTTTTCTCTTTGGATTCCCTCATTGCCAAGCATTATTAAAATTTCACCTTTAATTTCACTGCAAGACATCTAAATGAAAGGGAATGCAGAAGTTGGCTACGGGAACTCTCAAATTTAATCTCCTTTGCAGTCCGATTCCTGTAGCGTGAATAGCAGCCTGATCTTATTGGCACTTTCAACTGCAAAGTCAGGTTCATTTCAAAATTTAATACAACGTATTTGTCATCACCACACTTCCCTCAGTAAGGACACTGACACCAAACTGCTACTGGTTGGTGGTCTGAAAAAGATAGGTTGCTGAAAATGAAAATTCTCTCCTCTAAACCTAAATAACTCATCTCACATATTATGTGTCTTCTGTTTCTGCAAGAGTACACTATTGCTTTCCACAATTTGATCTTTTAGTAATCCATCTAGGTAACAATAAAGAAATAAAAGAATATTTACTCACTGCTTGCTTCTGGAAAGACAGTAATATATTTCACAGATTTCAAAAATAACTTCCCCAGCAGGAAACAAGAAACAACAGATTAGAATCAATATTTCTGTTGATTCTAAGTATAAGACGTATTTGTCACTGCTGTAGCCTACTTCTGTTATACACTAACGTTGTGAGGCTGTCCAAAGGCCCCCTTCTGCCTAGAACAGTGTTTCTCAAATTGCAATCTCTAGACCAGCACCATCAGCATCACCTGGGAACTTGTTAGAAATACAAATCCTTGAGCCTCATCCCAGACCTACTGAATCTGGAGTAAAGGAATTCCGTGTGTGTGTGTGTGTGTGTGTGTGTGTGTGTGTGTGTGTGTAAGTGAAGCAAAGTTGACACACAATGTTACATTAGTTTCAGGTGTACAACATAGTGATTTGACAAATTGATTAGTTATGCTATGCTCATCACAAATGTAGCTACCATTAGTCATTATACAACAGTATTAAAATACCAGTGACTAAAAAAAAAAAAAAAAAAATACCAGTGACTATATTCCCTATGCTGTACCTTTCACCCCCACGACTTATTCATCCCATAACTGCATAACTGGAAACCTGTACTTCCCATTCCCTTTCATCCATTTTGGATCCTCCCACCCCATCCCCTCTGGCAACCATCAGTTTGTTCTCAGTATTTATAGGTCTGTTTCTGTTTGTTTTTTTTATTTCCACATATAAATAAAATTATATGGCATTGTTTTTTTTTCTGCCTGACTTATTTTGCTTAACATATTAGGTCCATCCATGCTGTTGCAAATAGCAAGATCTCATTCTTCTTTATGGTTGAGTAATAGTCCATTGCATATATATACCACATCCTCTTTATCCATTCATCTGTTGATAGACACTTGGGTTGCCTCCATATTTTGCTTATTGTAAGTAATATAGCTATAAACATAGGGATGCATGTATCTTTTCAAATTAGTGCTTTTGTTGACTTTGGACAAATAGTAGTAGAATTACTGAATCCTATAGTATCTCTATTTTTTAATTTTTTGAGAAACCTCCATACTGTTTTCCACAGTGGCTATATCAATTTACATCTCCACCAACAGTGCACAAGGGTTCCCTTTTCTCCAGATCCTCACCAACACTTGTTATTTCCTGTCTTTTTGTTACTAGCCATGCTGACAAGTGTAAGGTGATATAAGGTGATAACATATTGTGGTATTGATTTGCATTTCTCTGATGACTAGTCTTTCTATAATCCCATGGGTTATTTTAACACTGTAGTTTTTCAATCATCTAAAACAAAAGAGATAGTGCAACATGTTCCCCAAACACCTCAGGCCCAATTTTCCTACACAAATAATTCCTTTAACATTTTTTCTTGTTTTTATTAAGAAATATTGCAATTTTTTTGTTTCTTATTCAGAAATATTCCAATACATTCTGGAATACACTACAAAATGAAAACATGAACAACCTAGCTAGCCCTTCCCCTAGAGTCATAAATTATTTCAATTGTTAGAAAATAAGACTCAAGAGGATGGTATAAGTTACCAGCATTGCCTAAATGGGAAAGAAATGGGATTCAATAATGCTTTTTATGCTTTCAAAGGGGAGGACAGAGCAGTATATTAAAGCCTGTCAGATATTACCAAATAATTGTAAATAGTGAGGGTAGTTTAGGGGCGCCTGGGTGGCTCAGTTGGTTAGGCATCCAACTCTTGGTTTCAGCTCAGATTGTGATCTCAGGCTTGTGAGATCAAGCCCTGTGCTGGGCTCTGTATTCAGTACAGAGTCTGCTTATCCCTCTCCCTCTGCTCCTCCTCCCTACTCTCTCTCTCTCTAAAATAAAATCTTTCAAAAATATAGGGATGGTTGTTCCAAGTACTGAATGAGCTCTCATGAGCGGCACCATCATTTCTTTCTTGAAAGCTGTTTAAATATTATCATCAATATGGTATGATTGTAATTGGATCCTCTATCTTCTATAGGAATGGATCCACGAAATACCTTTGCGGGCATCCTTGTCTCAGTTTGAGTCATACCACAACCAAACTCTGTGATAGAGTCTTAGGCAAATATTTATTGGGGAGTAATGCCAGAGAACCAGTGCAAGAATGGAGGATATGACAGGGAAAGAAGGCTGAGAGAGGGTCTGTGATCAAATCAGTCACCTTGATGATTAAACGGAGCTTCCTCTCCCTGGGAGCTCTAGGAAATAGCACAGAACTTGCATCTCAAGGTTACCCCATCTGAGGGGCAAGGGAGCTGATATTTATACAACTCTCAATCATTGGTTGAAGGCTGCTCCCTGGGATTCTCAATTCCCTAGCATTTCTGACTGCATATGTGGGCAGAGAAATTCCTCAAGCAAAGAGAGTCAGGTGATGTCAGCTGGAATTTGGGGGGGGGGGGGGGCGATATGCACAGAAATGGTAAATGGCCAAGCAGACCTGAGCAAGAAATGACAGTGCATGCTATGTCTGACTATTTCAAAAAGGCTGTCTCTGGATTTGCCCTGCTAATATAAAATGCATGTCCAAATTTATTCCCCTCTCCTTTGATCCCTCTGACTCCTAGCAATGCAGTTTTAAAATTCCCAAACCTTATGCAAAGTGCAGTGTTTCCCTGTGTGTGTGTCTTTCTCAAAATAGAAACAGTATAAGAAAATAAGCTACCCTCTTGTAACTTAAAAAAGAAAATCTATATTACTATTATCCCTTCCAAAATGCACATCTTTAATCCAGATAACTTATGTCCACCAAGGTGCCATTGCTCAAAACTTTTAGAAAATTTTTGTTTGAAATTTATTTTGAGGCTCTGTGTTCTCTGTGGTGGTTCTAATTTGTAGAGTCACTTTAACAGGTTGATTGACTGCAGACTGTACTTGTGTGGCAAAGAAATACTTCACTAATAATTTATTCCTTGTTCTTCCTAAAATATAAGAGAGTAAATATTGTGCTAAAATAAGAGTTAGAAAGTCTTATAAGAAAAAAGAAATACAGAGGAGAAGTAAAGCAGCACTTGTTGACCAAAATGAGATACAGCATGAGCAAAGGGCTTAGAAAATATGTCTTGAAAACACAAAGGGAGTTCTATTTAGAATTCTGGTGAGTCACAAAATATTCTGATAAATAACTTCCTATCTGAATAGAGTTTGACCACCTTCTCAAAGGTGACCTAAAGGACATTTCTTGAAATTTAAAGATTAAAAAAATAAATAAAGCTTCCATTCCAATCAGATTTACAAACATTAGAAAAATTGCAATCTACCCCAGTTAAATGATTATTCTAGCATGCTTTCTACCAATTAAAGTCCTCCTACGGGTACTTACAAGCACATGCTTACAAGAACACGCCATTTTATCCAAGATTAAATATCATATTTTTGGATTCTTCAAGGTTAATGATGCAAGGCAAAAAACTCACAGAAAAATGCCTCCGAAATGTAAAGCAAAGTAACCTTAATGATGGGAAATCTTCCCTCAACTTTCTGTGCAAATATATACATCATTTACGGAAAATATTTGTGTGGGTAAAATCTAGTGCAACTGAAAAATAAGTATCCCTGTATGCAAGGGGGCATTCTAGTAACACTGGAGAACCCTAGCTCCATGTACCTGTCAACATGTGTTCTTCTTGATATATTGTATCCTCCTGCATTACCCTAAAATGGGTATTTGCTTTCTATAAGTACAGAATGTACACAGCATTACCTCTGAATAAAGATGTTTGCTGAAATATACAGACTTTTTTTTTTTTCTCCAGATAACCTAGTCAGCAAATTATGGAGCAAAGCAGGTGATGAGTACTCACAGTCTGACTGTCACAATAAGTAGCCTGGTTTTTATCCAATGACCCTGTGGTATCATCTGTCCACTTTGCATTATGGAGACATGAAAAATGATAAATAGAGGCCACTCGCCAGCCACTGGGAATGCTGTCCAGTGCCCTGGCATTATGGGGATTTTCCCAACCTGCTCTGGGAAGATGTCACATAGTGATAAACTTTCATCAACCACCAGTGAAACCCAGCAACAATGAACTAGTTACATGTTTGAGAAATAAAGTTTAAAACACAGTGAATTCACTTGATAATCTAAAGGAGAAATAGGTTGGGTATGCACTCTGCATCACACTCCATTTGCTTTCAAATGCCCTCTGACATGGAGGAAACCTGCTTGTCGATGAGACAAGAAAAAACTATGTATGTTCTATACTCAGTAGAAGTCTATTGACTCAGACTAATGATAGATACTATGCAGAGGAAAGCAATCAAAGCCCACTGACCATTCAAAGTGGTAGTAATCAGATTCCAAATCAGAATACTCATTGTTTCTATTATACTATTCATGTAATCTATTATATATAATCTAATTTTTTTCCTAAAATGAATATTACTGACCCATTGTTTGCTGCAATCACAAGCCAGGTGAGCAATAGGAACTTTATTAAGAGTGAACAGTATCACTAATAAATCAAAGTAGAGAATGGGTCAAAACATACCTTCTACAGAGATAGCTGTAGAAATTCATTAATGACTACTTAGATCTTTGATTACATTCTTAAACTAACCCACAAGGTTTGCACATCTCAAATTGCTATTTATAGTTACTGGTTTCAATGTGGCAGACTTTGTGTATTTTGAAAGGTTGTAAGCTAATGATTTATTATTTTTTAAAGATTTTATTTATTCATTTGAGAGAGAGAGAAAAAAAAACACACGAGTGCGGGGTGGGGGTGAGAAGGAGAAGCAGACATATATTTATTTACCTAAGAGTAAGTTACCTTTGCACATTATAGCAGGCCTTAAGCCTGATGAGATTTCATGTAAGTTTTTGTTTTTAACCAAAATGAAGATATTACTTTTGGTCATATGCACTTAACTTTAAATAAATTCTGAAATAAAGGGCGTACAAAACAATAAATTCAGGGTGGTAAAAAGAAAACTATCAAATGTTATAAGAAAAAAATCACAGCTGACTTAAGTTTATTTCAACCTTTTTCTTTCTCTCTAAGCATTTAAATGAGTGTCAACAGTTGTGTCAATTCCTGTAGATATAGAAAGACTATAATAGGTGGAGAGTCAAAGAGGAGCATTTCTCTGCTAAACTTCTGTCATAAATCACCCAGAATTTCATAGAAGCTGAATTGCAAGATGTGCAACCAGACCACATTTTTAATTTCTCACTGGACAAAAGATGGCTTCAGCTACCAGGAGGCCAGCCTGTTCTTGTAAGCATGACCATGGCTGATACCCCACAAATGATTAGGGAGCCCATTCAAGTATGTAAAAACCACAAAGACTTCATGAAACCGATATAAGCCAGTAGTAATTTCTATTTCTCCCCATAGAAATTGAGAGGCTAGGTCAATGTTGAAAATTAGCCATTTCATAGGAATAAGCAAAAAAACAAAAAACAAGAAACAAAAACAAGAAACAAAACAAACAAACAAAAAACAAAAAAACCAAAAACCAAAAACCCTCTAGAAGTGCTATACAATGGTAACATTGTAACAGGAAGTATATGTTGGGGGAGGAAGGGCAGTTTCCCCACAGCACGCCACAGAATTCTCCAACACCAGTTGGGTGTCCTAATATTCAATTCTGCCCCTACCTACAAATAGCATCAGATTCCACAAGTAAAAGGCTCAGTCCAACAAGACTGCCCTGCACTTCAGAGGCCAAATGCAAGCCCAGGTAGGCTATGCTTTTAACCAACCAGCTACAGACTGGAGGTTCCAACAACACCGTCCAACTCAGGATGCCAATTGCAAGTCCAGATTGTTACCTGCACTTCAGACCAATAGGCTATAAATCAGAGGTTCTCACAACTCCCTCCCTGGCTTTAATTAATTTTTCAGAGTGGCTCACAGAATTCAGGAAGCCTGTTTTACTTACTAGATGACCCATTTCTTGTGAAAGGATATAATTCAGGAACAGCCAGATGGAAGAGATGCATAGGATGAAGTACAGGGAAAAGGCATAGGGTTTCTACCCACCATTCTCCCCGAATCTCTGTGATGAGTGACAACACACCTTTTTTTCTGAGTCACAACGCACCCATTTCATCTTTCTGGAAGCAATTTCAGGAACTGAGGGCAAGAGGCCAAATGTAATCAAAGACGCTCCCATTGTTCTTATTGCTCAGGAAGTACCAAGAGTTTTAACAGCTCTGTGCCAGAAATGGGGAGAATATGTATTTCTAATTATAGATCACCATATAACACCTGCAATACGATAGAAGGCACAGAACAAATTGTGAAAAACTCCTCAGCCCTATATACATAATCTATCATGACAAGCCTCTAATACCTGCTGTGAGATGACAAAGTCTGGCAGTCATTTGTCTTTGGGACTCAACCAAAGGATCTTCTTGTTTCTTATTTCCTCAGCAGGAGGTTGGGAGGAAGAAGTAGTATGGTTATTCTAATACTCATTATTATTTCCATATTATGTAAGAATGTTCTTTGCACAATTCCCCCAGGGCAGAGTAATAAATGTGCATTATAGTGAAACAAGCTTATAGCATATTTTGAATGGTTATGTGCCAGACACCTCATTAATACTTTTATATAACCAATTTAACTCTCTCAATCTGAGAGTGAGAGGTAGGTTTTATCAATCAATTTTCAAACTGAAGGAAAGGATGCCTCCACAAGTTAATTAATTTTCCTGAGATGGTCTAGCATGTGAGGAGCAGACCTGAAATTCCAACCTGGCTAAGTGCAGAATCCAGGTTTGAACCTCTAAACTACTCTTCCTGAATTCAAAGAAAAGCAATATAAACATGATCTTATTTGCCTCTGTTAATAAATTGTACATACATTACCACAATCCAAAAATTATCAGTAATATTAGAAGCCATTATTAGCTGTAACTACTCAAAAAGGTTGCAGTTAATATAATGTGTTGTTGGCCTCTATTTAATTAAACAAATACCTTTCATTAGATAACTGATTGCATTGGCTTGATAAAGTGTACATCTGTCTAATCATGGCAGTGGTTAAAAAAAAGAAAGTAGATAAAAAAAGAGGAAAGAAAGAAGAGGGAAGAGGGAAAGAAAGAAGGAAAAAAGAGTGAGGAAAGGATAGGGAGAGAGTCAAAGGAGAAAGAAAGAAAAAGGGGTTGTGGGAGACAGGAAGGAGAGAAACAAGGAAACCACTGCTGAATGTCAATCCCATGTGGGAGCAAATAGCCACTCTGAACCCACTTTGTAATTTCCTTCTATATACTTCATAAGTCAAAACATTTCACTCCACACACCAAGAGCATTATAAATGGGATTAATAGACATAGTCAATATTCTTCCAAGAGATGGATTTTTTTTCTAAACTATGGGATAAGGTTTAAAAATGTCACTTTTTTCATTTCCATGTGACTTGCATATTTTCTAAATCACCTTTCATTTCAAACAACTATTGTACTAGAAACTTGGCAATGAAGGAAAGATGCCACTGTTAATGGTTTTGTAAAGCTTGACAATTTATATTTTAAAAATGGTTCCTTAGAAATATCAGTATTATGTCTAGAACTGATACTAGTTGAATGCTATATAAATGAAAAGATTTAGTATTTTTTTTCCTTAGGAAAGAACTGCAGCCTTGAAATCTTTACAAACTATAGTATTTATTAATAATATATAAAAGCATGTTGCATATCGACCTCGAAAAAGGCAAATAAAACTTCTTTGGTATTGATAAGTTGAAGACTACCCAAAGGAATTCCGAATGCTCTATCTTGATAGATTGAAAATTGCAGAGAAATTTCTAGGTTCACTATATTGCATTTAGGCATAATCCTATAGTTTTCTTTTGCAGTATGTGGCCTCATATTAAGTTAAGGCAGCTTACTTTACAGCAGTGTGGCATCTGACTTAAACATAAATATTCAAAGATAGAAAAGTTGTGTTCTTCTTCCTTGGGAAATTGACCTGTTAGAGAGCAGTGACATGACATAGGGCAGATATCACTTAACAACACATGTTGCTTTGCCTCATACCTTGGTCATTCTGGCAGATGGCCTTCAGGACGCGATGCCCCAGGCCACATTTTCCATGATCAGGGATACAAATCCCTTCGGATACCAGCCATCGGTAACACATCGGATCCTCGCAAGGGATAGACTCCACCAAATGAGGGCAGTGGCCTGCAGACCCTGTGGATTCCATGAGGACATGACGCCGTCTCATTCTAAATCCTGAAAAGAAAAAAAACCAAAAATTTCACAGTATTCCATTTTTATCCAACAGGAAAAAAGCAGCAACAGCTAGAAGAGAGATGAAACTTTCATTTCATGCTCTATAGTTCTAAAAGGTGTATTATTTTAAGGCGTTCTCCTTTATAGGAAAAGGAAGGAATAGACGAAAAGAAAGGGAAAGAAAATGGACAAGAACTAGAGGAGGAAAGCTGTCCTTCAAGACTGAACAACCTTGGAGAGGCCACACATAATCAAACCAAGTAGTAAGTAGCATGTTGTCCAACAGAATCAATAAACCAGCAGAAATAAATGAAGACTCTCAGAAATAGCCAAAACACAGATAAATCCACTTTTTTTTTCTGTTGTTTTTCACATTCTGGTTACTCCACATTGAGTTGAAATGTGGAGTACAACTGTATTAGATGTACATGTGTACATCTGGCATACCCCTGGTAACTAAGAAATTTGTGCACTGAGGTTTCTAAGTCAGCCTGCCCTGTGAATATAGCACCTCTTTGGACCACATTCCCCACCTTGGCTTGACATGGGTCTCTAGACTGTTAATCAGTTTAAAAAATATATATTGTGGGACTAGAGCCAAACACCCCACTATAAAAAGGATATAAATGGGCCTTACACGCTATAAGCTTACAGGGTGACAAACTCAGGCTACAAGAGACAAGCAGCTACAAATTGAGGAAAATGATTCAACCATACAACTGTAGGGAGTGTGGAGGTGTGTGGTGAAGTGGAGAATATGTGCTCGCTCCAAAAGAGGTGGCGATTCTACAGCTTCCATGGACTATTGCCATGAGGGAATATGGACCCTCTGTTAACAAACCTCATTTTTGACTAAGAAGATAGAAATCCAAGTTACATTTTGTTTCTATATGAAATCTCTGCATGTTTAACTAATTTATCTTTTTAAAAAACAAAGTAGCCTAAAAGAAAAGAAAAGTGACTGAGAACTAGATACAACCATTTGGTTTATGAGTTTTCAACCTCTGGCCCTGATGACATATCATTTCTGAAGGCTATGCCTGCCTTCCATGAATCTCATATTTTACTTCCAGTCTCTATCACACCAAATTCTGTTTACCAGCTTAATTCCTTCAATTCCTTTTATTTTTTTTTGTTTAAAATTTTATTTATTTATTCATGAGATACACAGAGACATACACAGAGGGAGAAGCAGGCTCCCTGCAGGGAACCCAATGTGGGACTTGATCCCGGAATCCCAGGATCATGACCTGAGCCAAAGGTAAACACTCAACCACACAGCCACCCAAGAGTACCTAGTTCCTTTTATTTTGAATGAAACCAATCTTATTGGGTGATAACATTTTAAGGAATTATTCACTTTTTTCCTTTAAGTAAGTTAAAAGAGACAGACAGGGGATGCCTGGGTGGCTCAGTGGTTGAGCCTCTGCCTTTGGCTCAGATCGTGATCTTAGAGCGCCATGATTGAGTCCCACATTGGGCTTCCCTTGAGGAGCCTGCTTCTCTCTCTGCATATGTCTCTGCCTCTCTCGTGAACAAATAAATAAATAAAATCTTTTTAAAAAAAACGGACAGACGACTATGACAGGAAAAAAAGAGAGTATGAGAACACTGAAGTCCCACCATGAAAGTTAGATACCCCACTACCTTTCCCACAAGAGGTGGGAAGAAGGAGAAGTTAGGGAGCATGTGAAGTCACAAAGCCAGGTATATATATCTCTCCCAGATTTCCCAAAGCCATGCCTATTTTCCCATCAATAGTAATTGAAATGAAAAGTTTACAAAGCTCAAGGTATAGTTGGCAAAAGACTGGCTCCTATAAAATTACACAGCCAAGGAAGGAGTTTGGAACTAATGGACACATGGTTTTAGGCCACAAGAGGGAGCTGAGCTTCCTTAGAATATTACAGGGCTGGACAAGTATTTTAGATAAAAATACTCAAGCACTTTATTTAGGTTTTCTTGCTCTAGGGCTCTAGGGTTAACCCATGAACTCCTTGTTTTTCCCTTTCTTCTTCTTTTTTTTTTTTTTTTTTTTTAAGAAAAGGAAAGGGAAGGAGGAGAAAGCAGGGGAGGAGGCAGAGGGAGAGGGAGAGGGAGAGAGAGAATCTTAAGGAGGCTCCACGCCCAGCACAGAGCCTGACATGGGGCTCCACCTCACAACCCTGAGATCATGACCTGAGCTGAAATACAGAGTTGGACACTTAACCGAATGAGCCACCCAGGCACCTCTGATCTCCTTTTAGAAGAGATTCTTCGATTTTTATACTGACAATCAGCCATGTAGGGGAAGGTATCATTCAGCCAATCAGAGACCACATTCATGATCATGGTATTGAAAATATTGAGGTCAGGGACAATTAAAATAATACATGGCTTCTGCCATACTTTATACCTACAAGTCTGTATCATTAATTAGTTAAAATCTGCAGAAAGGGGGACGCCTGGGTGGCTCAGCGGTTGAACGTCTGCCTTCGGTTCAGGATGTGATCCTGGAGTTCCAGGATTGAGTCCTACATGGGGGTCCCTGCATGGAGCTTGCTTCTCCTCCCTCTGCCTGTGTCTCTGACTCCCTCTGTGTCTCTGACTCCCTCTGTGTCTCTCATGAATAAATAAGTAAAATCTCTAAACAACAACAACAAAAAGCTGCAGAAGGGATCTACTGCCTTCCTGGGCCACCTTCAGAAAAGACACAGGAAACATACAAGGTTTCAACTGCACTTGATGGTCACCCAGCTACACTGAGCTCCAAGCTCTCATTGCCACACAGCTTGGGTTATGACCTCTATTCTTACGTGTCCATATGCTGCTTATTTACCATCTTATGTTTATGTTTGTTTAGTTTACACGTTTGAACAGGACATAGCATGGGTCTCCATGATTTATAAGGTTTGACAACTAAGAAACTTAGTCCTCTTTACTGAGGATTCTAGGTGTACTAGTACCTAGAACTTAAGGCCATTGAGGGGTATGTGAAGTTTCCCTCCATAAATCAAATTGCATCCATCTCACAATAAATCTATAGATTACACCTCCTTAGTCAATAAATTTGTCCAGTCTTTCATCTATGCTGCCCTTGTCCTGACTGTAACTAGGATCAAATCACAGCACAAGCTCAGCATAAAACAAAAACCTTGGAGCCTCTTGTTAGTGCTTAACCTTTAATCACACATTCATGTTCATGCCTGCAATAGACATCAGGCTTCCCCTGGGTGCTTCTGTTCCGAAAGATACATAACTGCCAAGTCCACAGTGTCTGGGGCCAGCCAACCACTTACCTTCATTTACCAAATTCCATATTAATAAGATAGCGTCATTCAGTAAACATTAACTGCCATATGTAGATCACTGTAATGTACTGTGGGAAGCCAAAGGAGGAACAGAAAACATAAATCTATTCTTCATGGAGCATACAGTCCAACAAAGGGAAAAGGTACATGTATTAATTAAATATCTACCTATCCCAAGATGGTGCCAGCCATTTTACTTACATTACCCCAAAATAATAAATCTTCAAAACTATTTTGTAAGTTGCCATTCACGTTTTATGCATGTGGAAACTAAGATCAGACGAGACTATATTACTGCTCCAGAGGCACGTTATTGATTAACTAGATATGTATGAAATTCAATCGAGGACTTTTTGAGTCATCACCTCTTCATAAGAAATAATTCAAGTCAGCTCCTCTGTGTGATGTATTCTAGCCCCACTTCATACAGTGAATCTGCAGGAACTGTGGATCATTTCCTTAAAATGAAAGTGTGCAGGCTGGAGAGTGGGATTTTAGGCACGACGCAGCAAGAATGAGTTTTAACAATCACTTAATGACTACAGATTCAATCCACCTTTAATGAAACTGGTATTTGCAGGATTTTTTTTTTTAATTTAATGAACCCAAAGTTTAGTGTATATTCTGCTGGCTTACAATATATTTTACTGAATTTTAGCAAAGAATGAATTGTGGATTGGGGAGAGAAAAGGGAAGAAGCACAAATGGCGGAAGATGGGCCAAAGTTTTTCAAATGAAATCATGGGAAAATTAAAGGAGACATAGGAGGTAAATGTAGGTTTGAGGCCATGTGCTTGTGGCCCCAAAGTGTCCATGTAAGCTTCTATGGAGCTATCCATGGGCAATACTGTGTCTCCACACTAATGCCACTTGAACAGGCCTGAAGCAGTAGCCAGCAGGTTGACCAAGGATGACAAAAGCTTATTCCATCTTAAGCATCTCATTGGTTCCTCATCTCTGGCAGCCCTAGAAATAGGGTAACAACTTTGTGCCACGAAACCTGAGCACATTGATTCCTGCAAGTCAACCACCATTCCTGCAAGAGTAGCACTTTACAGAATCATTATTAGTTTGCACCCCGCTGTGAATATAGAAAATAAGAAAAACTAATGTTAGGGCAATCTTGATCATGAGAACTCTCAACACTTAGAATGAGAAGTAGGCATGCAACCCCCCACATCCTAACACTACACAGACATAGAAAAATAGGGAAAAGAAAAAACTATCTCTTGGCATACACATTTTATATAACAAAGCAAAATTATTTTTATAGACCTCTCACTGAAAGTTGATCTATATAGCAGGCAAGAACAGAAAATGGAAATTTTCTCCCATTGTTGTTATATAAGATCTAAAATATACAGTATTGTCCTGCTTTGGTGTGTTATCTAAATTGATTTGTTTCAGAGCATAAAAGACTGTCTTTGTAAAGATATTCATGGCTTCCCAGTTTCAGGATGTCTTTTCTTTTCCTATGGGAATTTTTAGAACTTTAGATGTATGACTGGGGGTAAATACCTTACTGGGGGAATTAAGAAATCCCTGAAGTCCTACCACATAAGCAGTTACCTATTGTGACACTGTATTGAGAAGCCTCCATCAACTTGTTCTTTAAAACAACTTCTGTGGGCAAGGATGTCTTTCTGGAATATGTATGAAAAGGACAAGGATGTCATATAAATGAATGTCTCTGTATCAAAAAGAATTTTTAAAAATGTATTATATCTTTGTGTAGGGTTCACTCATCAGCAATTTTTTCAGGTTATTTCTCTTACATATATCTCTAATTATAACTCCCTAGGAGTGTATCAAAGATAAAGCAATGAATGATAAAACCTGATCCAATTTAAATTCTTCTGAAAGGCATCCTAGCTTCACTTGACAAGTACCAACCCGCTGAGTACTGTTCCCCTTGTCTGCCTATCAAAGACCTGGTGGAAAGTGTGAAGGCTGCGTACCACGGCTGATTTTCTAATGTACTCTGAATGGCTGACAGTCACAAACCTTACAGGATTTCTGATTGAAGGATGCCTGCCTTAGAATAACAGCCATATTATGATCATTTCTAGAGTAACTAATTTCTTCTGTTAGATGCACAAAATTAACTGCTTTCCCATCCTTTTCTTTTTTCTTTTTTTTTTTAATTTGAACAAAAGGAACATACCAAAGCAATAGCACAGTGACTGAGGAAAAGACTACTGAAGAGAAAAAAAGTAATTATCTCCAACTTTACACATTAATTTTCTTGCTGTTGTTTGCTGATATTTCCCTCAAATCCTCTATCTTCCAAATATATATATGAAATGCATATAGGAAGGTTCACTGCATTTCTTTAGGGTAGGGAATTCAAATGTGAAGCTTAACAGTTCAGTTTACATCCCAGAGTTTTGTGATGTTTAATGCATTAGCTCATGTATTGCAGCCTCTGTGGAATTCCAAATTGCATTTACGTTGTGCCAGTCAGCAGCGACTCTGGCAGCCCTCATGGTAGGACCGTGGGACAGACAGATTGAAAAGATCCCAGACCTCAGGCTCACAAGTCAGTAGAAATAACAAGAAGATTACTTACCATCATCATAACATGCTTGGACTCCTTGTAGGCACAGAATCACTTCCCTAGAGGGAAAACTCTATTCTTTATTTTTCCCAAGAGGGATTAGAGGCAGGTGGTCCTGGCAGATTTTAGAAAGACCTTAAAAATCAAAATTGTCTCTGCTCTGGGGAAGCATTTATAAAATACCTAACTTCCAGACCTGAATAACAATCATTGCTGTATACATGCTCTTCTGTTTGTGATTACTTAGTGCCTAGGGCAGGTGATTCAGCCTAAGTATGGGCCCTATAGAACAGAGACTGGTTCTCATCAATCCCAACATGACCCTTCACTCTGCAAGTAGCTGGGTGACAGTACTACCTTCACTACCTTCAGGTGAGTTCTTTTTTTTTTTTTTTTAAATATTTTATTTATTTATGACAGATACAGAGAGAGAGAGAGGCAGAGACACAGGCAGAGGGAGAAGCAGGCTCCATGCACCGGGAGCCCGATGTGGGATTCGATCCCGGGTCTCCAGGATCACGCCCTGGGGCAAAGGCAGGCACCAAACCGCTGAGCCACCCAGGGATCCCCCTTCAGGTGAGTTCTATCGTCTCCACCCTTTTCCTTCAGCTCCATAGGCTGTGCCTCTCTTGGAAAAATTTATTGTTTGAGGCAAAAAAACATTCCAGTTACCTGCTTCTCTCAAGCTATTCTTGGAACACCCTTCCTTTCTCACTCAACTGCAGTCCAAAGGTAGCACACTGGAGCTAAAACAAATCCCATGTCCCATGCCTTATCCTACATTGGTTCAATTATTGGCTCCCAAGACTAATGGGTTCCACTGGCCAATACGGTGCATGTGGGCAGAGGCCTTCTTTGCTAAGCTTGGCATTGGATTTGTGCCTTTATCCAAACTTCCTTAGGCTATGGAGGGAATCACTAAGGAAGCCCAGTATTTGAAGGAACACTGGACTAGGGAGATAGGAAGCCAGGTTCTTAGTGCTGGCTGGGCCACTATTAAATCCCTGTGGGATTTAAGACAAATTGGTTCACTTCTCCACACTTTAGTTTTGAAATATTATGAAGTGTCATACCTTGCTGAGCCTAAATGCTGATGCAAAGTTGGTATTAGTATACTTAGGGCTGCCAAAAGAGAAGACCACAGTGGGTGATGTAAGATAACAGAATTTTTTTTGGTCTCACAGTTCTGGAGAAATCAAAGGGTCTGTAGAGCCATGCTTCCTCTGAATGTGCTGGGGAAAGACTGCCCCCATCCTTTCCCTAGCTTCTGGTGGTTATTGGCAATCCTTCGCACTCCTTGGCTTATACACGTATCACTCTAATGTCTGCCTTTGCATAGCATTCTCCTCTGTGTATCTCTGTGTCCAAATCTCAGTCTTTGTGTAAGAACATCTGTCGTTAAAATAGGGCCTATCCTAATCCAATATGACCTCATCTTAACTTGAGTCCATCTGCAATAACCCTATTTCCCTATAAGGTCATATTCACATATACTAGGTGTTAGGAATGAAGATTTTTTTTTTTTTTTGAAGGATATAATTCAACTCACAACAGGTGACATCTAATGAATGATGGACCAGGGTGCATTTGCAAGAGTTGACTCATACAATACAGGAATAGGGGCTAATGAAGAAAAGGTTTGGCATTAAAGCATCTTGGGCCAAGGGGGCAAACAGAGGGGTCTGAAGGTTGTGAGACTCCCAGCTGAGTTCCACAGACCAGTTCAGAATTATGTGGAAAAGGAAGATTGAAAAGAAAAAAAAAAAAGTTGAAAGAGCACTTTTAACAAAGGGTTTTGTGGAAATTTGCTCAAGTGACAAAAATTACAACATAGAATGAAGAAGAAAGAATTCTCTGAATTACTGTAGAAATTCTGGCCCAGAACAAAGGGGATAAGCAATTAATAACCATCTATTAAGATTAACCTCAGCATTGCTTTTACTTCCCATAGTATCAGCACCTCATATTTCCCTGAGGAAGCCACCCGTCCCTGACTCTCAGTGGTGAGGCTTGCCTAGCCTTGTCCCTGCAGGGGTGGTCTCATGTAGGACTTGGCCAGAGTGGCTGGGTCAGGGTAGCACATGGTTAGCCAATCAGATTCAGTTCCAGGATTCTTCCTGGAAGTATTAAGAAAGACATTTCTTTCTACTTTATCTACATTCTAAAATCATAATTCTTTTTTCTTTTCGTAGTGAGAATCTTAAAGATTTAATCTCTTAGCAACTTTCAAGTATATAATACAGTATTGTTGATATCATGCTGCACATTGGATCCTCAAACTTACTTTATAACTGGAAGTTTGTAAACTTTGATCAATATCTCCCCATTTTTTCCCCACCATCCAGCCTCTGGCAACCAGTATTCTACTCTTTGTTACTATAATTCCAGGTTTTTTAGAATCTACATATAAGTGAGAACATACAATGTTTGTCTTTCTCTGTCTGACTTATTTTACTTTGTATAATATCCTCAAGTTTCATCCATGTTGTCACAATGGTAGCACTTCCTTTTTTTTATGGCTAAATAATATCCCTATAAATATATATGAGTGAGTGTATATATGTGTGTGTGTATATATCACATTTCCTTTATATATTTATGCATCAATAGTCACTTAGGTTGTTTCCACACCTTTACTATTGTGTGCTGCACTAGTACTATTTAACACTGCAAGGAACATGGGGATACAAACAATACATCTTAAAAATTCTTACCACAGGAAAAAGGTAACTATGTGAGGATGGATAGATGTGTAAACTAACCTTATTGTGGCAATTGTTTTGCTATATATATTTATATCAAATCAGTATGTCATATCCTTAAAATTACCTAATACCATATGTCAATTATATCTCAATAAAGCTAGACAAAATTAATTGACCATAAAAATAAGAGAGCTCCTTTATAACATACTATGTTGCTTTTATTACAATGTTTTGGAGAAAAAAAATTCCTCTACACAAAATGTACGTATCAATTTTGTGACATATTAATTCTAGAAAGCTAAAGTATAAAATGAATGTATCTAAGGATCAAGGAAACAAAAATTTTTTTAGCTTCATTCTCCAATTTCCAATTTGCAAACCATGCTGAAAGTTTAGATGAAATCGAAAGACTCTTCACAATCTGCCTTACTGAAATCCCAAATGGAATTTTATATACTTGAGTTGGGATTATTAGGATGAGATGGGGTGCCTTTTTTTTTTTTTTTTGCTCTATTTTAAATCAAAAGCCAATTGGATAAAATACTGTTAAATATTATACTGCCTCCAAAGAAACAAAAAAAAAATAATTATTTTACTGAAGCGATTTAGAGCATCTGGTACTGGACTTTTTGTTAACAAACTTTAAAAAATAGATATTTCAGATCAGAGTGCTTCTAAGAGTTACAGAAATTTTTGTTATCTATCAGTCAGGGGCATGAATAATCACTAAAAGACATTTGCTAACTAAACCTAAATCTACTAATGAGAAGTATACACAATAAAAGTTCAACAAAGAAAGGCAGACAGAGAAAGAGAAAGAGAGAGAACTTAGGAAGGAAAGAAGGAAGGAAGGAAGGAAGGAAGGAAGGAAGGAAGGAAGGAAGGAAGGAAGGAAGGAAGGAAGGAAGGAAGGAAGAAAAATTTAAAAAAATCAATAAATCAATGCTGAGCTCTTCTCCATGGAGAGGGCCTGCCTTAAACTAAACTGAATACAGAGAAAAGCAGAACTAAGAGATGGAGAAATACAAGACTGTAAATGGAAAGAGAAGAACAGAAGACTGTAGAAATAGAAGTCTGTAAAGAGAAAGAATGAGAGTGAGACTGCTGGCCTCTTGATATTTTTGGCTGCAGCCCTATCTTCCCTTCTATTTTTAGCCACATAAGCTACTAAATTTCCTTCTTTTGGCTTAATCCAGTTTGAATTGGGTTTCTGTTACTTATAACAAAAAGCTATAAAATAATATGAGGCCCCCTTGGCCTGGTTGGGTTCTACAACTTCAAAAGCAAAGGAAGGCAGCACTCAGAATAGCCAATGTACATGAGTATCCAGACCCACAGCCACAGTGGCTGCGGAAGCCAGAGTCCAATCTTCAGGGATTTTTTTAGACAACAATCTTAAATGGATTGGCTCAAACATAAGAAGGCTGGTTCTGATAACATGTAAGTCATCCTGGGGAGTCTCATATGCAACTACAGGAGACCTACAAGGTCCAATAATACATATGTAAACCACAAGACAACAACTTGTGGGTGTTAGCATTAATGGGAAATTATTTTTATTCATAAACTGAAGAGGCTTGAAGATATTCTGGATATAAGTCTAATAAAAAAGTAGCATGGGCGTCTCCACTGCACCCCTCCAGGTTCCAGAGATACAGATTTCTATTATTTGATAAAAGAGTTAAAATTAGCTTCTTCCTCCTCAATCTAGACTCAACACACATTCTCTTCTTCTGTCTTAGGACAAAGAGTCAGAGTAAAGAGAAAAGTCCAGGGCATGGGTGTGTGAACTTGGACATGCACATGTGTGCATGTGAGCAATCCAGGAATCACTGAAATGTGGATTTTCAAATGGACACAGAATTAAGCTGAGAGCATCAGCTTTGTAGCACAAAGCACTTGGCCACGTATTCTCTTTGGGTTAGGGCTTAGCAAACACAACCTAATTTCCAGAATGTTCTTGGAGCTCATTTCTCCTAGAAAAAGGAATACTTCTTTTCAGCATTTCTGTTGAAGGGAATATAGTATCAATACAAATTGAAAGGCCAATGAAAAAAAAAAGTCAAGGTGTCACCAAAAATGAACTTCTGAAGATGAAGATGTGTAAATAACAGCAAACTAATGGAAACAAGACTACAGAGGCCTACAGAATTAAACAAGCATATCAAATCTGAAGACCTCACTCTAAGCCCAAGGATATCAAAAAGTAAACAACACGCATAAATGCCCTTTGTGAAAAATCTGAAATAGAACATCAAGTTCGGCATGTGGAAATCTGAAAATAAATAGATGTGCAAAACAGTTGTTTCCTGATGTGATTACAGAAATCATGTCTCATTTCCTCAGAATAAGCATTATACATTTAAAACATGGCTATACCATATTGAGTAATAGTCACTTCACCAGCTATGAGCCTAACTTGAAGGTCAATCAAGGTCAGATTCTTGTTCCATGGAAATGTCCTCCACAGCCTCCCTAATAACTAAATGCTGTCAGGCTTGAGCTGGTTATCTACATTTTACAAACAAATATTGTCTTAAGCAGGCTTAATTGGCTACTTAGCTACCAGAATAATTGTGTGTACACTGGAAGTAAATGAAGCAGGCACAAATAAGACACTCACCTTTTCTCCCCTGAGGATCACGGCAGTTTTCATGGATGCACAGGCCCCAGTCTGACCAGGAAGATACGATACAGTCTGTAGAGCAAGGGATATTGCAGAGCTGAGAGGCTGAAGGGGCAGGTCCCAAACATAATGTCTTTTTCACAGGTCTAGAGACTAAAGGATAGGGAAAAAAAAAAAAAAAGGTCTATGTCACATTCTCTGGATACCCCTCGAATTATTGTCTATATTTGTATGCCTACCTTGCCCACAGTCAGCTTTCTGGTTAAAGGGTATAGACAAACAAAACATAAACACTCTCTAATACCTGTTGCTTAGCTCTACACTATTAGCATTTGGGGTGAGAAAAGGTTAGGGGAAAAAAAAAAGACAGCAACAAAGGGCATGCACCTGAGTTTCCTGTTTCACAGAGTATTCCCTGGGAATTCAAGAGAGGACTGGAAATACAGATACAAATTATCTAGAGTTATGATTCAAAAAAAATAAATGGCTTTGTAAAGTTTCAAGATGAGTCTATCTCAACTATATAAATGACTAGGTTGCTGCGAAAAAATCAAAATCGAAACCCTGAGGTGGGGTGTTTAGCATAACCAATCTACTGCTGCTACTCCCCTGAGGTGTGGAGCTCTCAAAGACACAGAAGAAAAATGGTTTTTAGAAAAGAAGAAAAATTTGGATCTGTGACTGCAGAATTAGCCCCTCAAAGTCAGTTTCATTAGTGAGGCTATCCAGAAGCACAAGGAATATCTGAGAAGCCATGGGGAGATGCCAAAGAGGGAGCTTTCCCACCCTTCCTGGTGCACCTGCACTCAGGGTACGCCCAGAACTGGGTCCCTTCAGGATACAGGGACCACCTGGCCATGAGTGGCACTCACCAAGTGCCTTCTCCATGCAGATTCACTCTGGGCACCATGAAAATACACAGATGAAGGAGAAGATGAGATTCTGACTCTTATGGAGATTATAACAGGATAGGAGTTAAGATAGAAATGACACAATAAAAGAAGAGCCAGATGCATAACTATGTTTGCACTGAGTGATCCTACACAAAAGTGGTTTGGGAGCAGTTCAGAGCTTGTGAGCAAACGGTTTAAGTTCAGACAGTCTTATCTTATGAACCGGCTTATACTCTTGTCTAAATATTTCCCATGTGTCATGTCTACCTTGTTAAGCAGATTAGAAGTGCTTCAAAGACAAAGATGGGTGTGACAGGATTGGGTGGTAAATCATACCATCTACTTTGCTTCTTTACTCTTTACATGGATGTCAGTTGTATCTGGCAAAGACGGCAATAAATCGCAGCTCTGACCAGCAGAACTTTGTACATAAATTTTTAAAAAGCAAAAACCACTGTGTTTTTTTTTTTGAAAGATTGTATTTATTTATTTCACAGAGAGAGAGAGAAAGAGAGAGAGCGAGCACAAGCAGGGGGAGTAGAAGAGGGAGAGGGGGAAGTAGACTCCCTGCTGAGCAGGGAGCCTGATGCAAGGCTCAATCCTGGGATCCCAGGATCATGGCCTGAGCTGAAGGCAGACATTTATTTAACTGACTGAGCCATGCAGGTGCCCCCGAACTACTGTTTTCAAGAAGTTGTAAATCATGGCAGAAGTGTTTCTAATGGGGATCCCTGGGTGGCGCAGCGGTTTAGCGCCTATCTTTGGCCCAGGGCGTGATCCTGGAGACCCGGGATCGAATCCCACGTCGGGCTCCCGGTGCATGCAGCCTGCTTCTCCCTCTGCCTGTGTCTCTGCCTCTCTTTCTCTCTCTCTCTCTCTCTCTCTCTCTCGCTCTGTGTGTGTGTGACTATCATAAATAAATAAAAATTTTAAAAAAAAGAAGTGTTTCTAATGAATAGTGAGGCAGCTTGAGGTGCTTGTGACAGTCAATGGGAAAAGCAAAGGTCACAAAAAAATGTAAGAAATTGTTTGGTTTTCAACTAATTCTTATATATTTTACCAAAAGGATTTGACTTGACTTAAAATAAAAGACGGGAGCAAAGCAAGATGGTCAATGTAAATGTCAAAGATCACAAGCCATGTGGAGGAGGAAGAGATAGAAAGAGAGAATAGATATTGGTGGCAATTGGCGGGTTACCTGGCAGGCTCAGGAGTGGCAGTGATCAGAGATTGTGTTGGCCAGAATGGTGAGATGGGGTGTTGGAGTGACCTGGACTGGGATGTACATATGACACTGGTGGATTGTGGATAAAGAACAACCTGTGATATACTTGAGTAAGATGAAAATAAAGAGAGAACGTGGCCAGCAACCACCACCCCATCACCACCACCTGTGAGTTTGGGGGAGGGGGCCTGTGATTCCTTACCCAAGAGTGAGCAAAAGAAAACACATAAGACTGTCCTTCACTGAATACATTATGCATTCATTCCAAAACCATTAGTACCCACTTTAAATCAGACTTTCTTGGATGGTGTCTGCTTTCAAGGAGCTCTCAATCAAGAAGGGCAAGTCAAGTAGCATATTAATAAAATTGATGGAGAGTGATGCTTCAAAGCATCACAGGAATTGAAAGCTGTATAGTCAGAGGTCTTAAGACAGAAAGGCCTTTGGGTCTGGGCCCAGGCTTATGAGCATGTGTTCTCACAAACTCTAAAGTTCGGTTCTCCCCAAAAAACTAAGTAGTGATGGAAAAGGAAGTAGGGCATGTAAACTAATTAATCTACTTAAACATATTTAGTGAATCCCAAGCACTGGTTATAAATTAATTCACTTAACCTGCATAACTTTGAGATATATGTTATCACCATCTCAAGTTAAAAATGGGGATTTTGCAACAGAGAAATGCTTATTCACTTGCTCACATTCTTAATTAGTTAGGAGCCGAGCTGAGATTGTGATCCAGGCAGCCTGGCTCCAGGGTCTGTGCTCTTAACCACTGTATTATGTAGTCTTATTTCAGGCCATTCAACCTACACTGATAAGTAAGTACCTACTGAGTATCAACCCTGTGCTAGGAGCTGAAGTCAGAGTAGTGAGTAAAAGAGATAAGGTCCTTGTCCCCATGGAACTCATATTTTTGTGAGTTGATACTAGTCATACACAAATTCGTGAGCCCCAACAACAAGACTAGAAGGCTGTTAGTACTGCTTCTCTTTCCTTTGTCATGGCTGTCTTACTGCAACACCAGACAGATGTTAGGTGTCTGATGGTCAATGCTGAGAAGATATCCCAACTCTTTCAGCTCCAAGATCCAGTAGATACTTGCTGCTACAACTTTTGTACTTGAGGTTGAGGCCAGCCATTGAAACTAATCAATCTGCAAGTGTAGCACCTAGACCCACAGTAGGCCTTCACTAATCTGATTAGAAGCTCCTGAATGTCTTCAGATTGGCAGTGCAGTTGGAAAGAGACTGGGATCCCGTTCTATGTCAAGGACAATGTTTTTACAGATCATTATGTTTACCTAGCTTATTTTTGGAGAGCTATTAAGGATGTTTGGGAGGTAGGCAGTTAAGTCTCCCAAAGTCCCCTTTGATAAATACTTAACTGTCAATCAGTTGACTGCTGGATATTATGGATAATGGTATTCCTAAGATTTGGAAGTTAGGAGAGACATGGTGTGCTAGAGAGGAGCTAGGGGTAGTGGGGTTCCCTGGAGACTATTAAGTGACATAATTAGGAGACCCAGGAGTGAGAGTGAGGCTATTTGTCAGAGCAATCATGCCTCTTTAGCACCTACTGCTTTGACAGACAGTAGATCTTAATCCATACAGATAAATTTTTCTAGTCCCAGGTGACATGTCTAAGATGCTTCATTTAGCATTGAATCAATGTACTTGGGCCAACCTATCTCTATCTCAGGCACTCTGGGCTACATTTTCTCTAGAAATAAATCATAAGTAAGTCACAAAGCACTTACCAGCTTCAGACCACTTAGGCAGTTTTCTCCCCAAGAACAGCAAACACAGAATATCTCTAAGACTATTAACTATTAAGAGCTAGAAGGGAGCTAATTTAGTTTAATTAATCAATTTTACTGAAAAACTGAGCTCCAAAGGCATTAGACAGTTTCTATAGATTTACTCAGCAAGTCCAGGGCAGAGCAAGACCTGAGCTTTGTCCCAGGTGGTTGACTCATCTCTACTTGTCCCTGTTGATTTTCCTTCCATGGAATGAAGCCATCAGATAGGACTCATGAGTTTGTTTGTACCAAGGATATTCTGTTGATGAATCATAGTGACTACAATGGAGGTAATCAGTGACACAACAGATCCAAAATGTCCATGAAGGCTACAGGCTCACTATAACCTTTTAAATAAAATCCAAATCTGTCCCCTACTTTATCGCTACCTTTTTTTAAAAATTTTTATGTATTTACTCATGAGAGACAAAGAGAAAGAGTCAGAGACATAGACAGTAAGAGAAACAGGCTCCTCACAGGTAGCCCGATGCGAGACTCTATCCCATGATCCCAGGATCATGCCCTGAGCCAAAGGCAGACACTCAACAGCTGAGCCATCCAGGCGTCCCTTTGTTGCTATGTTTAAACACCTTCAAATCTTGTCCAGATCTCCCCCACCAAGCAGGAGGCAGTGAGACCAAACTTTGCTCCACTTCAAATGTGACTATTTACTTCTTTAATTTGCAGCAATTCACATTGTAATATAATTAAGGGATGGGTAGGATGTGGGGATGACAAGGACCACATGAATTCAGATGGTTTGTGAAGTTTACCTGCCCAAACTGCAGCTATGATATTTGTAGAAAGAACTGTTGTTTTTCTACTCATCTGAAAATCTTTTTCTGGATATACTGACTGAAACAACTTTATTTCTATTTACCAACTCTGTTATCTCTGATGCAATCAATCCCTGCTTTAATCAGTGCAGGTCTATGCTTGTATCTCTTGTGTCTCTTATACCAGATATTTGGGTTTTTTTTTTTAAGATTTATTTATTTATTTGAGAGAGAGAAAGAGAAAGAGAAGAGGGAGAAAGAGAAAGAGAGCAGAGGGAGGGGGAGTGGGAGAGAAGCAGACTCCCTGCAGGGCACGGAGCCCCATATGGGGTTCAACCTCACAACCCCAAGATCATGACCTAAGCCAAAACCAAGAGTCAGATGCCTAGCCCACAGAGCCACCCAGGTGCCCCTCAGATACTATTTAGGTTATGTCACCTTGACACCTTCTGCCATTCCTGTGCTGACCAACTGTCTGACTAGATAAGCAACTACCCAAGGCCTTAAAGTCTATTTAGGTTTTTCAGGCAGCATAGTCAGTCCCTATAGAGACCTTTCATGGTCACAAAGTGTTAAAGAGCCAAAATAACTTTCAACTCAGAAATTGAGATTGCTACATAGTGGTAGCTTTCCAAATGCTAGAAAATATATTACAGTATTATAAGTGATTATACCTATGCAATAGTCATTAATACTTGGGATATTTTGGTGCCTATCCTGGCATTTTTCATTTGCAATAAGAAATTATTACATTGACCTGCCTTACAAGAAATGTGAAAGCCTGCTACTAAAGATTGCAAAGTTGTCTTAAATAATGAATTGCTCCATGAACAGAATGCTAATTAACAAAAGGGAAAATATATTGGTTAAGTGATATGTTTAATGTTAAAAAATAAACACACACAAAACTGTTAATTCTAGAAATTTACAATTTTTCATGATTTTCCTTAACGACAAAGTGATTTCAGATGAGCATACAAATTCAATCAAAATGATTTATAATTAAGAAGAAAAATGCCTGTTGTGACATTAGCATGTGACTGCCATTGTAAAGAAAAATGAGTACCTTCATATTTTATTTTTGAGACTAAATCAAGCTCTAATCCGAACTAATTTGAATTAACACAGAAATAAGTTGGCAGATTCAATAAAAGTATATCATCCCGCACCCTACTGATGACTATTTTGTAAGATCTAAATTTCAATGCCTCTTAATGCCTCAAGATGATATTAAACCGAAATAGCATAATAATAATATTTAATTAGTTATAATTAATAACCTGGTACTCTTCCTGTAATTAAAAAAATGAGTTATATTTGCTTAAATTAGAAAGAGCTATTGTAGGAGCCAATGACATTTTCTTTTCTTTTAATATATCTATTACTGGGTGAAAAATCAAGTCAGGCTTTGAAAATTCAGGAAGTGAGATAATTGTCATGGCACAATGGAGCTCACCATTCCCTCTGTACAGAAGGAAGTGTCTTGAAGATGGTCAAGGAATTAGTTACAACATATTGATTTTTTTCCCTACTATTTTCAAGAAAGTGGAGATTAAAAAAAAAAAAAAAAGAAGAAGAAGAAGAAGTAAAGCTGATGCTACTTCCTGGGGACTCTTAAAACCTGGACAATTTTGCTGCTTTTTATCTTAGTGATACCAAGGTCCTCCTGCAAACAATACATTCCATCTTCAGTTGATTTTACATTATTTGATTTCTAGAATGACATCAACCTTCACAAAGAAGCTAGGCCAAAAAAGCTATATTCATTTCAACTTTCCAAATCAAATGCAGGCACTGTAAACTCCACAGGGTATTTTCACTCAAAGCTTAGAACCCCCTCATTCCATGGACTCTCCAAGAACAATCATAATAGAAACAGTAATTGCTAAGATTTAATTCAAAACTAATGAAAGAGCCTACTTATGTAAAAATGCTGCTTTCTAAATGATTTTTGAGAAACAATATTGCCTCTGACATATCCATTTAGGGAGTATACTGACTTGGCAGAAATTCAATCCACCTTACTGCTAAAATAAATAGGCCTCTTCTACAGACTGAAGGAGTCAAATGGTTGAAGGGGAAAGATAAATAATATTACAATTTTAACCAGAAAGCTATTTTCCTTCAAGAAGCTTCATGTATTATTTCAATTGCCTTTTGCCACTGGGATTTGCAAAATAATGGATCATTCTTTTAACTTAGTGGATAGAATAAAAGCAATCTGTCTTCTAGCACTTATAGGCAGCTTAAAGAATTAAATCACATCTCATCCTATTATACCTAATAAAGCTTAATTTTAGCCATATTGTGACTCTCTTGGCCAAGTTCTGTGCAATACAACTTGGCAGGAAGATGCATGTGTATGTACTGCGAATTTAATACCTAAAAATAATTCCTGCAATTAGAAATAATTATGGGAAATGTGACCACGTATCAAAGAGTTTTCCAAATTTCATTCATTTCATAAAGCCAATCAGAAAATGCCTAGTGATTCTTAATGCTACAGAGTAACAATACTCTAGATAAAGATGGAAAACAATATTCAGAATACAAATTAAAGCAAAATAAATGAGATATCTGTACAATTCTAGAAAGAAATCAGAATCAATATCCAACAATTACATAACACAGCAGCCTTTGGGCCGATATTCATATATTTCTATTATCATATAGTCTCACCTCCGTTCCTCTTTTGAGAATTTCTTTCTGATTGTTTCACAGCCTTTTAGCTTGGCGGAGCTAAAAGTAGGGGACAGAGGGTATGGAAGGAACAAAAGTTGACCTAAATGGCATCTTTCACTGTCTACAGAGTTAAAAATACCATTATTGATGAGAAAGAATAGAAAAGAGATCAATGAGAGATGGGGAAGTGGTCAGGCAAGGAGAAAAAGTGAAAAAGCAGAGAGTCAGGTAAGAGGAAGAGTTACCTCCCAAGACGTCAACAGCATAACTACTCCATATCGGGCAAATACAGTTGTTTTTTTTTTTCCCCCCAAACACACCTTTTGTAAGGGTTTTAGCACAGGAGTCCTTTTCCTACCCATGGTATTTTGCAACCTACAGTTCCATTCCCCGTAGGAAAAATGACAAAAGCTGAATGAAAGCAAGTCTTCCAGGAATGACCACAAATGCCTCTTCTACTGGTTAATGTTAGTAATAATAGCTAATACACACTAGCAACCCACTTGGTTCTAGGCACCATGCTAAGGACTTACATGCAATTTCTCATTCATCATGATCACTCAGAAGGAAGTATCGTTATCACATCCACTCTGAAGATGAAATAACTAAGGGTAAATTATTTATCCAAAATGACAAAGCTAATATGTGACAAACACAGGTTCAGGGTTCCTCAAAGCCCCGAATCTTTAATATCAGACTCTACTATGATTTTGTATTTACAGTAAAAAGTATGATAGAAAAAAACCCTTCTGAATGGCTCTGTCCATTAAGCATCTGTTTTCAGCTTAGGTCATGATCTCTGGGTCTTGGGATCAAGTCAGAATTGGGCTCCCTACTCTTTGGGGGGGGTCTGTTTCTCCTTCTCCCTCTGCCTCTCCCCACAGCTTGTGCACACGCGCTCGCTCGCTCTCTAATAAAAAAAAAAATTTTTTAAAAGAAAGAAAAGGGAGTGGATGAAATTAGATTATGTTGACTATTTTCATGTTAAAATTTAGGTTTAGGGTCATTTAGGTTTAAGGAATTACAGCGAGTTCTCAATCAGCAAACCTCACCCCCTTAAGATTTCTTAAAGAGCAAAAGATGACCAAAGAAACCAGGGAAGGGTGACAAGTGCAAGTGCGTGCCCAGCTCCCCTTCCTCTGAATGCCCCTACTATTCCTAGCACAATTCTCTCTCTTATCAGCCATATCTAACCCAGCAACTGAGAAAGGGCAGAGGTGACAGTAAGACATCCCTAAGTCCCATGGGCAAAAAGTAAAAGGAAGAGGATGTTTAAAAAAATAGAAGAAAACAGGGCAGCCCGAGTGGCTCAGTGGTTTAGCGATACCTTCAGCCCAGGGCCTGATCCTGGAGTCCCGGGATCGAGTCCCACATCAGGTTCCCTGCATGGAGCCTGCTTGTGTCTCTGCCTCTCTCTCTCTCTCTCCCTGTGTTTCTCATGAATAAATAAATAAAATCTTAAAAAAAAATAGAACAACAACAACAAAAAGACATGGTTGAGACAAGGATGTCTCAGAGGAGGAGGAAAAGCAGCAGGAAGATCTGGTAAGAAGTGTAAGAGGGAGAAAACAGAAAGCAGAGCTGGGTCGCCCAGACTTCGGTCCTGGTCACAGATACCCTATTATTCCACCATCAAGGCTGACCTTCACCTGTGTTGATTTAAAGGTGGCATTTTAACCTGGGAATAGCTAAGTGGAAACTTTTAATTTTGGTAACAAGAAGGAGAAGTACAATATTCCCTAAGGCAACACAAATCTCTAAAAACAGCATCACAACTCCAAAATTTAAAGCTCTAAGAGTCAAACCCTCAGAAAAAATAAATAAATAAATAAATAAATAAAATAACAAAGAAAAAAGCAGGTGCGGGGGGATATGTGTCACTTATTTTAGAGAGCCAGGAAAGAATTATTTGTCTCTAAAATAAATAGGCACAGCATCCTGTTTTTAATGGAAGGGATATTGAAGGCCTCACTGTACCTGATATCCTTGTTAGCATATGCTACTTTAAATTTGCAAATCATTTTAGACTGAACAAGTTAATTCAGCTTCAAAGGAAGGCTCATGGGATTCACCGGGTCCCTAAGTAGTGGTAGGAACGAGACACCGCATAATAATTTTTAAAATGCAGAATAGCTCATTCTTTTGTATGAGGAACTGCTTTATACATTTTTGAAGTAAAACAAAAATTACAAACCAAAACCTCTGCACTGCAAAGCTGGATAAAAGCTCCTTCCTCCCAGGCCTATTCAGACATTGCCAAGTCCTACATTGCATAGCTACCTCTCACTATGTCAAGGCCAATATTAAAAATGAGTGGCTTTCAGCCCTTCTAAACCAAACGGGTTTAACATGGTCCCAACTCAGAAGCACTGAGTCAGAACTGGGAAGAGGTTAGGTAGCAGAGCGTACAGTGAAGATTTACATCTTTAAAAAACCTTTATAATTAGCAGGTTGGGGAGTCAGTGCTCTCAGTAATTAATGAAGTATCATTTTCAAAAACCAACTGACAAAATACCATTATTTTAACAAACATTAAGCTGATAATCTACTCATGTGAATTGAGTAAATTTGTTGTATCATTTTGAAAAACCAACTGACAAAATACTATTATTTTAACAACATTAAGCTGATAATCTACTCATGTGAATTGAGTGAATTTGTTGGTGATTGAGCTTCTATAAAATAAAAGGACTATCCAATATTTCTCACCTTTGTTACATTCTATCCTCCCTAAGGGGGTTTTGTAAAATATTTTTTTCCTAATGGTCCTTCCCTTCCCCATGGTATTTTCACACCACAACTGTACTGTGTATACGTATATGCTTTATATACAAAAAAAGTGTAAGTTTTACAAAAATTGGTTCATGGGATTTTTTTTAATCCTGTGAATCAAATTTTGTCCCCTTGGAGGCAAGATCATCCTCCACTGGGATGAATTGCGGAGAACACATACTCAACTTAAATTGTGTGCTAAGAAATGTATAAGTATGTTCTGAGTTAATTAGTAAAAGGTTCTATGAAGTACTACTAATATCTGCAGTTACCAGTGAGACAAGTGAAGTTTTAAAACTTTAAAGCCCGAGTTTCAGTAATTAGTAAATGCAGAGGCAGGACTTGAACCTAGCCAGTGTGATTTTGGTTTACCCTCTTCATCACCACATTAGACTCTTGCAGCTCAGGGCTCTAAAATTATTGAATTCATCACACATTTCCATGGCTCCTGGCTAGAATCTATCTTTTTAATTTGACTACAGTGCTTCTAAATACTTGCGTTTTTCCTGAAGTTGAAATCTATAAGCTGATATTTTCATTGCAATAGCAAGAGACAATTCCATTAACCAAAATGATAAGCTATTTTCTGATGCATTCGCAGGATATAGATAATTTAAAACAGTGGATACGCTGTATAATTTTATGCATTTTTGCTTAAATACTAATCATATTAAAAATCTGTCTTAAGAGGTTGCATACTGTATTTTTTTACATTTATATACATCACCAGAGCAAAATAGGCTATAAGATCAAAAGGACAGTGATTTATATTTTAAGGCATTATAATTGTTTTCTATGAAGTCTTAATTTGGGAGAGCATTGAAAAATAATGAGAATAATTTTTTAATTTAAAAATGCAGTTAGTTGATACTACCTTAAAAGCAGCATGCATGTATTATAGGCTACTAAATGCAAATAACTCTGAAAGTGTTATTACTGATTTTGTGAATCTGAAAGTGTTATTATCTATTTTTAAAAAGATGGGTGAGTTGAATTTTTCAAAATAAAATATATTTTTATAACATGAAAGAGATATAGTTGCATGGAACAATCATTTAATTTTTTTTGAACATTTGCATTTTCTTAATTCAAGTACTCTAACAAATCCTGTTTAGTTCAACCCAATGAGGCTCAAAGGTAAGACACGCTTATTGCGACTGTTCCTTTGGAGGCGGGGAACCCTGAAAGAATAGTAATGGTTCAGAAAAATTCTCAGACCTTTGGTGCTGTTTTGAACTCAGCACAAAAGTTAGGGAGCTTCAGGGGCTCTCTATAGGAGATTACACAGAATCATGAAGCACCAGATTTGAGGACCAGTACTACTTCCCCAGAACCATTTTGCTTCCAATTTGACTCAACAGAATCCACACAGATACAGGCTCCTAACATCACTATTTCTGCTCTCTGACATTTTACCTGCCCTGAGAACAAAGACAAAGCTGCATCTTGTAGGGCACCAGCAAACCCATTTTTTTTTTCTCTCTACTTAACTTGTAGGCCACCAGCAATATCCAATTTTGTTCTCTCTACTTAGATTGCCAACTAATTATATAAGAGGTTTCATCCAGAGTTATTTTCTTCTTTTATATTTGTAATGATTACAAACATATACAAATTGCTACCTCTCATTTTTCTTCCTGAATTGATAGTCATGGTCTGAGGAAGTTTTATGTTAAAGAGTAACCAGCCAAATCCTAAAGAAAATGGTAGCCTACTTAGAACATCCCCTCCTGGGCAGCCCGGGTGGCTCAGCGGTTTAGCGCCACCTTCAGCCCAGGATGTGATCCTGGAGTCCCAGGATCAAGTCCCACGTCCGGCTCCCTGCAGGGAGCCTGCTTCTCCCTCTGCCTGTGTCTCTGCCTCTCTCTCTCTCTCTCTTTCTCTTTGTGTTTCTCATAAATAAATAAAATAAATAAAATCTTAAAAAAAAAAAGAATATCCCCTCCTTTCAGAGATATGCTCCCTCATAGAATCTTGGAATGGAAGAGATTCTTAACAATATCTTATACAATATCCTTTTAGACAAATGAGAAAATCAAGGCCTAAAGGATACATGACTTGTCCAAGACCAACAGGAAGTGTAAATATCAACCTAGAATCCCCTATCCTGATATTTATTGACTCATTTATGCTACCTATAGTTAAAAAAATTAAAAATCCTTGATTAACCTTACCATATCCCATTCATATCTACAGTTTACATTCATTTAAGGCATATTTTATTCTGCAGATGACATTCTTCTGTATGAAATGGGTTTTTCTTCTCCTTCTCAAATTGCAAAAACCCAGTTATTAGAGCTGAATCACTAACTTGTACCTAGAGTCATTATTAGCTGCAAAGGGTGAGTAGGGGCTGAAATCCAGCACATGACCCTGTTGTAAATTATACCCCCCAGTTTATGCCCAGAAGGATGCCTTTTTCTAATATTTGTACCCAGAGGGGGAGATGTTTTCTAATTCACACAACAGTGCAGTTTACACTGCCTACAATTCATACAAACTTTTTTTTTCTTTTTTTCCCCAAGAGAGAAACAGGTGGTGGAAGGAGCTGAGGGAGAGGGAGAGAGAGAATCCTAAGCCCAGAGATGAATTTTTTTTTTTTTTAAAGCCTAAGTCATACATATTTTAAAAAGAAAAAAAAATTCAGGTCTGATCAAGAAATGCCCCATGGGCAGCCCGGGTGGCTCAGTGGTTTAGCGCCGCCTTCGGCCCAGGGCCTGATCCTGGAGACCTGGGATCGAGTCCCACATCGGGATCCCTGCATGGAGCCTGCTTCCCTCTGCCTGTGTCTCTGCCTCTCTCTCTCTCTCTCTCTCTCTCTCTCTCTGTGTGTGTGTCTCTCATGAATAAATAATAATAAAATCTTAAAAAAAAAAAAAAAGAAATGCCCCACATCAATGAAAACTCAGTAGATGGAAGAACTAATCAGTAATAGATTCTTAGGGTCTGTCATTTACTAGAAACAAGATGCTAAGACATAGAGTGAAAAGTCTCCAGGGGAGCTCAGAGTGAGGTTAATGGAGGTATGCATTAAAGGTCAGAATGTTAAATTTATTTGTTAATGATTCCAAAGTCCAAAAATTTAAATAGAAGCAGTGTGAAAGTGTCCACATTAGACCACTTCCTTTCCATAACCTCTTAGCAATATGAAGTGTAATTTTAAAAGGAAAGACTATATTCTTCACAAAAGGAAATATTCTGAAAGCAGAAAGGACCTACTTAACACAAATCACTGTCAAATAAGACATACCAACTGAGCTGAAATTGCAATAAAGTGGTGAACTTGTAAATCCCCCTTCCTACCCCACTGCCTGTTTCTTCAAGGCAAAGCAGCTATTACTAACACCCAATCCTTTTTTCTAAGCACTGCTACAAAGCCCCAGAGAAAAAAGCATAATCCTGTATCTTGATGAGTTTACCATTTCATCAGCTGATATAGATTTACACTAATGAAAACCAGGGATTATTATCAAATAGGTATGAATGAGACATCCATGTGCCTAGAGTCAATTGTACGTGACACAGGTATTCCCAGAAGAAAACAGATCAGAAGGGGGAGAAATTCTGAAACAGCATGGGATAACCTGAACGTAATCATAAAGTTGTTCTGTAGGAACTTGTCCTTTTCTTTTTTTTCCTGTTTTTTTTTCTTTTTTTTTCCTTCCTTCCTTCCTTCCTTCCTTCCTTCCTTCCTTCCTTCCTTCCTTCCTTCCTTCCTTCCTTCCTTCCCTTCTTTGTGTAGAGTTGACAATGTTATGTTAGTTTTAGGCATACAACATAGTGATTCAACAATTCTGTATGCTACGTTCACAAGTGTATCTATGATCTTGTTGGCATCTCATTTAATATCCCAGGTACACAGCACCCTCTTGCTGCTTTTTGGACAATATATACACACCAGAGGGGACACAAGCCTGGGTATCTCAACACTCTTACTATTCTTTCTACTCCATATTAAATTTCCATTCTTACCATGTAACTGATCCCATTTTGTATTTTATAACCCGACATTCGAGGACATCAGAGGGAAAAAAAATATTTATTGAATGAAATTGCATCAATATATTGTACACTTGAAACTAATATAACACTGTATGTTAACTGAAATTAAAATGAAACTTAAAAAAATGAAATTGCTCTTTTAAATAAATAAGCAAAAATCCAAATGATAATCATTCAATAAAATTCCTTCTTGTAGTATATCCATGGAACCACAAATTTAATCTAGCAGGACATTAAAAGAATGAAAAAAAAATGTAAAAATTAAAAGAGCAAGATTTTTTCCTTCCCTAAAAATGCAGGGTTGGCTCAATATCAGGGTATTTGTTAATGTAACTTAATGCATGGACAGACTGAAAAAAGAAACACAAAAGCTGATTGTTGCCTGTGTGGCTCAATTGGTTGAGCACCTGACTCTTGGTTTCAGCTCAGGTGGTGATCTCATGGATTGTGGGATCAAGCCCTGAGCTGGGCTTCCAAGAGCTCAGCAAGAAGTCTGCCTAGAGATTCTCTCCCTCTGTCCTACCCTACCCCAATAAATAAATCTTCAAAAAAAAAAAAAATGCTCATCTCAGTGTGTGTGTGTGTGTGTGTGTGGTATAATAAGGTATAACATGTCATATATATATAATCTGTTTATATGTAAATTCCACAACCACTAATAACCAAATACTCAAATCCTTAAAACAAACTCTCTTATTTAATAAGTGCCATCTAACATAAATCACAACGAGATCACATTTAGAAGTGAAAAACTACATATTTAAGTGATTAACAAGACAGAGATATCAGCTAACATTTTATCACCTACTATCATTTTTTAAATTTTATTTAAATTCAATTTGCCAGCATATATTATGACACCCAGTGCTTATCTCGTCCTGTGCCCTCCTTAGAGCCCATCACCCAGTTACCCTATACCCCCACTTCTGACCTACTATCATCTTACATTTCCTAGCCAGTGCAAAACAATTTTAAAAGATAAATGTCATAACTCTTAAATGAGAAAAGATAAATTTTTCAAAAACGTTTTTGTTTAAACTAGGGGCAGGATGGCGGAGGAGCAGGGTCCTCAGCTCATGGGCCCCACAACTTACCTGGAAAACTTTCAAACCATCCTGAACACCTACAAACTCCACCTGAGATGTAAAGAGAGCACACCTGGAACGCTCCAGAGAAGGGTTTGCGCTTCTAACAAGGTAAGAAGGTGGAGAAAAAATAAACAACAATCCAATGGGGGAGGCCCCCGGGGAGCTGGGCTGAGGGGCGGGGAGAGCCTGGGGACAGGCAGGCCCAGCCCCCGGGAAGCGCCCTCCTCTCCCCGGAGGGAAAGGCCTCCAGGGCGTCGGCAGGGGGTCGGGCAGGCCGGCAGGAGGGCGGGGGAGCCCCCAGGTTCCGGGGTCACGAGCAGAGGAGGGAGCCGGGGGAGAGCGCACCCCCACCGCGGCCCATCTCGGGGCAGGGCTGGAGCGCACCCGGGGCCTCGGGGGAAGCCGGGGGTCAGGCGGGGGCCCCGGGAGGGGCGGGGGCGGAGGACACGGGCCTGGGGGGCAACGGCGCCCGCCGAGCCCGGCACCTGGCAGGGGCGGGGCATCCCCCAGGTGCGCACACCTGAGACGCAGCACCGCAGGCCCCGCCCCCGGGAGACCAGCTGGAAGGACGGGGGAAGGGCGAGCTCCGGACCCAGCAGCACTGGAAAGCTCCAGAACCTAAGGAAAATCGAGGGAATATAGTATATAGAACTAGAGGGTTCCCCCCCTTTTTAAATTTTTTTTCCTTTTTCCATTACAACTTTTTTATATCAGACTAAAAATTTCCAATATTTTTTCTCTTTTCCCGCCTTAACTACAATATTTTAGCACCTCATCATTTTTAAGTTTCTTCCTTTTTGACTTCCATAAATCTACAATTACAGGTCCTAGATATATTTTTCACTTCTGAATTCCCTTCAACATACTCAATTTAATTTTAGGAGATATATGGGATAATGGGTTTTTGTTTTGTGTTTTTGTTTTCTCTGCCTCATTTTGTTCTATAATGGCAGAAGTTAATACCTTCTAAACCATGACCAACATACACCCAGAACGAAGTGGAACACTGTGCTGGTTCATTCTGTGAGATTATATTCTCTCTTCCTTCCCATTCTGCCTCCCTCTTTTATCTTGTTTATGTTTTGGTGGTCAATGTTGGGCTTTCTACAAGTATTGCTGGTTTACATAAGTTTCATATTGAGCATCTTCTAACATACAGAATTTAATACACTCACAACCAAGAGGATCACCCTATGGGCCCCTCAGTTAGACTACATTCTCCCTCCACTACAACTTCTTAACCACCATCTCCCAGTCCCCCACCCCCTTTTTTTCCTTTTTTCTCTTTTTTCCTCTTTACTTTTTTTTTTTTTCTTCTTTGGGATTTTTGGCCTTTTATTTTTTACTACTTTGTTTTAAAATATGTTTTTTACTTTAGTGGTCCTTTTATTTTGTTCTGATCTTCTTTTTCATTTTCTGGTCTCTGACCTTGTCAGAATCATCTAGGGTGGAATTTACTTAGGACGTGGTTGATATTTTTGACTCAGCCCACATTTAGTTCAGTGTAGAGTTGACAACCACTCTACACTGAACTAAATGACTAGAAAGGATTCACCATAAAACAAAGAATCAGAAACAGTACTCTCAGCCACAGACTTACAGAATATGGATTTCAATTTGATGTCAGAAAGCCAATTCAGAAGCACAATTATAAAGCTACTGGTGGCTCTATAAAAAAAGCATAAAGGACTCTAGAGACTTCGTTAGTGCAGAATTTAGATCTAATCAGGCTGAAATTAAAAATAAATGAGATGCAATCCAAACTGGATGTCCTAACTGCTAGGGTTAATGAGGTGGAAGAAAGAGTGAGTGACATGGAAGACAAGTTGATGGTAAGGAAGGAAGCTGAGGAAAAAAGAGAAAAACAATTAAGAGATCATGAGGAAAGGCTAAGGAGAATAAATGATCACCTCAGAAGGAAGAATATACATAAAATTAGGGTTCCAGAAGATGCCGAGAGGGAGAGAGGGTCACAAAGTATATTTGAACAAATCAAGCTGAGAACTTCCCTAATTTGGGGAGGGAAACAGATATTCACAGCCAGGAGATAGATCACCGCCCAAAAATCAATAAAAAACATTCAACACCTCGACATCTAATAGTAAAACTTGCAAATTCCAAAGATAAAGAGAAAATCCTTAAAGCAGTGAGAGACAAGATATCCCTAACTTCTATGGGGAGAAATATCAGATTAACAGCAGACCTCTCCAGCTCATTCTGAATAGAAGGAGAGATAAAGAGCTTCCAAGATAGGCAGAAACTGAAAGAATATGTAACCACCAAAACAGCGCTGCAAGAAATATTAAGGGGACTCTGTAAACAAATGAGGAAGCCCAAAGAAATAATCCACAAAAACAGGGACTGAATAGGTATTATGATGACACTAAATTCATATCTTTCAATAGTAACTTTGAACATGATTAGACTAAATGATCCCATCAAAAGACGCAGGGTTTCAGACTGGATAAAAAAGCAAGACCCCTCTATTTGCTGTCTACAACAGACCCTTGAGACCTAAGGACACCTCCAACTTGAAAGTGAAAGGCTGGAGAACAACTTACCATCCAAATGGTCCTCAAAAGAAAGCCAGGGTAGCAATCCTCATATCAGATAAATGAAAGTTTATCTCAAAGACTGTAGTAAAAGATGAAAAGGGACATTATATCATACTTAAAGGGTCTATCCAACAAGAAGACCTATGAACATGAATTTTTATGCCCCTAATGTGGGAGCTGCCAAGTATATCAATCAATTAATAACCAAAAAGTAACGAGATGCTTAGATGATAATACACTAATAGTAGGAGACTTCAATATGGCACTTTCTGCAAATAACAGATCTTCTAAGAAGAACACCAAAGAAACAAGGGCCTTAAATGATACACTGGACCAGATGGATTTCAGAGATATTTACAGAACTTTACATCTGAATGCAACTGAATACACATTCTTCTCAAGTGCACATGGAACTTTCTCCAGAATAGACCCCATATGAGTCACAAATCAGGTCTCAACTGACACCAAAAGATTGGGATTGTCCCCTGCATATCTTCAGACCACAATGTTTTGAAACTAGAATTGAACCACAAGAAGAAATTTGGAAGAAACTCAAACATGTGGAGGTTAAAGAGCATCCTACTAAAAGATTAAAAGGGTCAACCAGGAAATTAGATAAGAATTAAAAAGATTCATGGGAACTAATGAAAAGGAAGATACAACTGTTCAAAATCGTTGGGATATATAGCAAAAGCAGTCCTAAGAGGGAAATACATCACAATATAAGCCTCCTTCTAAAAATTGGAAAAAAAACTCAAATACACAAGCTTACCTTGCACCTAAAGGAATTAGAGAAAGAACAGCAAGTAAAACCTACACCAGGCAGAAGAAGGGAGATAATAAAGATTCGAGCTGAACTCAATGAAATAGAGACCAGAAGAACTGTAGAACAGGTCAACAAAACCAGGAGTTGGTTCATGAAAGAACTGATAAGATAGATAAACCAGGCTAGCCAGCCTTATTTAAAAGAAAAAAGACTCAAATTGATAAAATCAAGAATGAAAATGAGAGATCACAACCAATACCAAGGAAATACAAACGATTTTAAAAACATTATGAGCAGCTATATGCCAACAAATTAGGCAACCTAGAAGAAATGATGCATTTCTGGAAAACCACAAATTACCAAAACTGGAGCAGTAAGAAAGAGAAAACCTGAACAGGCCAATAACCAGTGAGGAAATTGAAGCAGTCATCAAAAAGCTCACAAGACACAAAAGTCCAGGGCCAGATGGCTTCCCAGGGAAATTCTATCAAATGTTTATGGAAGAAATAATACCTATTCTACTAAAGCTGTTTTGAAGGATAGAAAGGGACTACTTCCAAACCCGTTTTGTGTGTCCAGCATTACCTTGATTTCAAAGCCAAACACCCCATCACGAAGGAGAATTATAGACCAATATCCCTGATGAACATGGATGCAAAAATTCTCAACAAGATACTAGCCAATAGGATCCAACAATACATTAAGAAGATAATTCACCATGACAAGTGGGATTTATCCCCATGATGCAAGGTTGGTTCAACACTGGTAAAGCAATCAATTGATAGATCACATCAACAGGAGAAAAACAAGACCATATGATCCTCTCAATAGATGCAGAGAAAGCATTTGACAAACTACTGCATCCATCCCTGATCAAAACTCTTCAGAGTGTAGGGATAGAGGGAACATTCCTCAGTATCTTAAAAGCCATCTATGAAAAACCCACAGAAATCATTCTCAATGGGGAAAAAGCCTTCCCTTAATATCAGGAACACGACAGGGATGTCCACGCTCACCCCTGTTATTCAACATAGTACTAGAAGTTCTAGCCTCAGCAATCAGACAACAAAAAGAAATAAAAGGCAATCAAATTTGCAAAGAAGTAGTCAAATTCTGTTTTCGCAGATGACATGATACTCTATATAGAAAACCTAAAAGACTCCACCCCAAGATTGCTAGAACTCTTACAGCAATTCAGCAATGTGGCAGGATACAAAATCAATGCCCAGAAATCAGTCCATTTCTACACACTGAGACTGAAGAAAGAGAAATGAAGGAGTCAATCCCATTTACAATTGCACCTAAAGCATAAGATAGCTAGGAATAAACCTAAACAAAGAGGTAAAGAATCTATACACTAAAAACTACAGAACACTTCTGAAAGAAATTGAGGAAGACACAAAGAGATGGAAAAATATTCCATGCTCATGAGTTGGAAGAATTAATATTGTGAAAATGTCAATGTTACCCAGGGCAATGTACACATTTAATGTAATCCCTATCAAAATACCATGGACTTTCTTCACAGGGTTGGAACAAATCATCTTAAGATTTGTGTGGAATCAGAGAAGATCCTGAATAGCCAGAGGAATATTAAAAAAAAAAAAAACGACAACGAAAGCAGGAGCATCACAATGCCGGATTTCAAGCTGTATTACAAAGCTGTGATCATCAAGACAGTGTGGTACTGGCACAAAAACAGACACATAGGTCAATGCAACAGAATAGAGAGCCCAGAAATGGGCCCTCAACTCTATGGCCAAGAAATATTCGAGAAAACAGGAAAGACTATCCACTGGAAAGAGGACAGTCTCTTCAATAAATGGTGCTGGGAAAATTGGACAGCCACGTGCAGATGAATGAAACTGGACCAACCTCTTACACCTTACAACAAAGATAAACTCAAAATGGATGATAGATCTAAATGTGAGACAAAATCCATCAAAGTCCTAGAGGAGAACACAGGTAACACCCTTTTTGAACTTGACCACAGTAATTTCTTGCAAGATATGAAGGCAAGTGAAACAAAAGCAAAAATGAACTACCGGAACCTAATCAGGATAAAAAGCTTCTGCAAAAGAAACAGCAAAAGAAACAGTCAACAAAACTAAGACAACCTACAGAATGGGAGAAGATATTTGCAAATGACGTATCAGATCAAGGGCTAGTTTCCAAGATCTATAAAGAACTTATTAAACTCAACAGCAAAGAAACAAACAATCCAATCATGAAGTGGGCAAAGACACGAACAGAAATTTCACCAAAGAAGACATAGACATGGCCAATAAGCACATGAGAAAATGCTCTGCATCACTTGCCATCAGGGAAATACAAACCAAAACCACAATGAGATACCACCTCACACCAGTGAGAATGGGGAAAATTAACAAGTCAGGAAACAACAAATGTTGGAGAAGATGTGAAGAAAGGGGAACCCTCTTGTACTGTTGGTGGGAATGTGAACTGGTGCAGCCACTCTGGAAAACCATGTGGAGGTTCCTCAAAGAGTTAAAAATAGAGCTACCCCATGACACTGCAACTGCATTACTGGGGATATAACCCAAAGATACAGATTTAGTGAAAGACCGAGACACCTGCACCCCAATGTTTATAGCAGCAATGTCCACAATAGCCAAACTGCGGAAGGAGCCTCGCTGTCCATCGACAGATGAATGGATAAAGAAGCTGTGGTCTATGTATACAGTGGAATATTACTCAGCCATTAGGAAGGACAAATACCCACCATTTGCTTTGACATAGATGGAACTGGAGGGTATTATGCTGAGTGAAATAAGTCAATCAGAGAAGGATAATCCTCACATGGTTTCACTCCATACGGGGAATATAAAAAATAGTGAATGGGATTATAAGGGAAAGGAGGGAAAATGAGTGGTAAATATCAGAGAGGGAGATAAACCATGAGAGACTTCTAACTCTGGGAAACAAAGGGTAGTGCTAGGGGAGGCGGATGGGGGGATGAGGTAACTGGGTGATGGACACTGAGGGAGGCATTTGATGGGATGAGCACTGGGTGTTATGTTTGCAAATCAAACTTCAATTAGAAAGAAACTTTTTTTGAAAATTTGAGTATAGCTGATACACATTGTTACATTAGTTACAGGTGTACAACAGTCATTTAACAGATTTCTACAATATGCTATACTCACCCCAAGTGTAGCCACCACCTGTCACCATACAGTGCTGTTATAATATCGCTGAGTATATTCCCTATGCTGTGTGTTTTATTCCTGTGACTTATTCATTTCATAACTGGACTGGAAACTTGTATGTCCCACTCCCCTTCATCCATTTTGCCCATTCCCCACCCACCTCCCTTCTGGCAACTGTCAGTTTGTTATCTGTACAAATCTGTTTTTTGGCTATTGGAAATAACACTGCCATAAACACAAGGGTACACAGATATTTTCAAATTAACATTTTAATTTTATTTGGGTAAATATCCAATAGTGGAATTATTAGATCATATGATATTTCTATCTAATTTTTTGAGGAACCTCCATACTATTTTCTATAGTGGCTGTACCGATACACATTTCCCACCAACTGTGTATGAAGGCTCCTTTTTCTACATATTCAATCCAATATTCATTATTTTGTGTTTTTACTTTAGCTATTTTGACAGGTGTAAACTGATATCTCATTGTGGTTTTGATTTGCATTTTCCTGATGATTAGTGATATTGAGCCCCTTTTCATGTTTCTGTTGGCCATTTGCATGTCTCTTTGGAAATAGGTATATTCAGGTTCTCTGCCCATTTTTTAAAGTCAAATTACTTGTTTTGTTTGTATGTTTTGGTGTTGAATTGTATAAGTTCTTCATATATTTTGAATATTAATCCCTCAGATATATTGTTATCAAATATTTTCTGCCATTCAGCAGGTTGCCTTATTGTTTTATTGATGGTTTCCTTCTACATGCAAAAGCATTTAATTTTCATTTAATCCCAAGTTTTTTTTTCTTTTATATCCCTTGTTTTAGGATACATATCTTTCAAAAATATTTCTGCTTGTCTTTTTTTCAGTCTTTGTGTCATTTATTTCTGATCTTTGTTATTTCCTTCCTTTTACTCACCTTCAGGTTTCTTTGTTCTTATTTTTCTAGTTCCTTTAGGTGTAAGGCTAGATTGTTTATTGGAGCTTTTTCTTGTTTCTTGAGGTAGGCCTGTATTGCTAAATGTTTTCCTTTCATTTATTTTTTATTTTATTATTATTTTTTTAATGTTTTCCTTTTAGCTTTTACTGCATCCCAAATAATTTGGACAACTGTGCTTTCATTTTCATTTCTCTCTCTTTTTTAATTTCTTCTTTGGTTGTTTTTTGACCCATAGTTATTCAGCATCATGTCATTTAGCTTCCATGTACTTGTCTTTTTTTCCACTTTTTTTTTCCTTGATATTGATTTCTAGTTTCATACTGCTTTGGCAAAAAAAGATGCATGTTATGATTTGAATCTTAAATTTGAGAATTGTTTTATGACATAACATGAGATCTACTCTGGAGAATGTTTCATGTGCACTTGAAAAAATATGTATTTGGTTGTCTTTGTATAGAATATTTGATTTATATCTGTTATGTCTATCTGGTCTAATGTGTCATTCAAAGACACCGTTTACTTATTGATTTTCTGCCTGGATGATCAATCCATTGATTTGAGTGGGCTGTTAAAGTCCCCTACTATATTGTTCATTACCATAAATTTTTCTCTTTATGCTCTTTATGTCTGTTAATATTCGTTTTATGTATTTAGATGCTCCAATGTTGAATGCACATATATTTACAACTGATATATCTTCTTGTTTGATTGATACCTTTATCATCATGTAATGCTCATCTTTGTCTCCTGTTAGTCTTGTTTTAAAGGCAATTTTGTGGTTTGTCTCCCTCTCTAATTTTTTCTTATCTTATTTTTCCTATCTCATAAGAGACTCTTAATTATAGGAAACAAACAGAGGGTTGCTGGAGGGGAGGTTGGTGGGGGTAGGGTAAGATGGGCATTAAGGAGGACATATGAGGCAATGAACACTTAGTGTTATATGTAACTGATGAATCATTGAACTCTACCTTTAAAATTTATAATACATTATATGTGAATTAATTGTTTAAATTAAATTTAATTTAAAAAAATGAAATAAAATCTCTTTTGTTTGAGTATTACTACCCTAGCTTTTTCATTTGTTTGTTTTTGGTTTCATAAGCATTACAAATGTTTTCTCTCCCTTCACATTCCATCTGCATGTATCCTTAGGTCTGAGGTGAGTCTATTTTAGACAGATCCCAGAAGGATTTTGTTTTTTTTTTTTATCCATTCTGCCACCCTATGTCTTTTTTATTGGAGTATTTAAGCTATTTACATTTAATGTAATTATTGATAGATATGCACTTACTGCCATTTTGTTAATATTTTCTGGCTGTTTGTGTAGTTCTCAGTTCCTTTCTTCTCTTGTTCCCTTTTCTTTATAAATTAATGAGTTTTTGTAGCATTATGTTTGTAATTTTTTCCTCTGTTTTTGTGTATCCACTATAGGTTTTTGGTTTGTGATTGCTATGAAGCTTATATATAACATCCTATACAGTAGTCTATATTAAGTTGATGGTAATTAAGTTCAAATACACTCTTAAAAAAAAAAAAAACCTCTCCCTCTCTCTCTCCCTCACTCATTCCTCCACGTTTTATGTATATGCTGTCATATTTTACAACTTTCTAGTCATAAATTACTTATATCTTATTACGGCCATTTCTTTTCCACTTAAAGAAGGCCCTTTAACATTTCCTGTAAGGCCAATTTAGTGGTGATAACCTCTTTAACTTTTTGTTTGGGAAACTTTTTATGTCTCCTTAAAATATGAATGATAGTGTTGCTGGGCAGAGTACTCTTTTAGGTTTGTTTCTTTCAGTACTGAGTCTCTTCTGGCCTGCAAAGTTTCTGCTGAAAAATCGGGTGATAGACTTATGGAGTTTCCTTTATAGGCAGCTTTTTGCACCTCTCTTACCCTTTTAAAATTGTCTTTATCTTTGGCATTTAACTATTGTGTGTCATGGCATGGGCCTTCTTTGGTTCATCTTGTTTAGTATTCTCTGTGCTTTGTGAACCTGAATATCTGTCTCCTTCCCCAGGTTAGGGAAGTTTTCAGCTATTATTTCTTCAAATAAGTTTTCTGCCCCTTTCTCTCTCTTCTTCTGAGATCCCTATATATGAATGTTTGTTTGCTTGATATTGTACAAGAGATCTCTCAACTTACTCTTTTTTAATTCTTTTGCCTTTCTGTCATTCAGCCTGAGTGCTTCCCATTATCCTATTTTTCAGATTATTGATCAATTCTTCTGCATCATCTAATCTACTGTTACTCTACTGTTACTTCTCTCTAGTTTTTTGTTTGTGTTTTTAATTTCCATTACTATGTTCTTCAACTCTGATTTGGTTCTTGTTTATATTTTCCATCTCTTTTTTAAAGGTATTACTGAGTTCTTCCCCTCTTCTCTACAGCCCAGTGAGCATCTTTATGATTATTATTTTAAATTATTTATCAGGCATATTGCTTATCACCATTTAATTAGTTCTTTTTCTGAAGTTTTGTGATTTTATTTCTTTTGGAGTTCATCTATCTTTCCATTTTTCTTGACTTTCTTTGTTTCTATGAACTAGACAGAACAGCTACTTCTCCTAAACTTGATGGAATGATCTTGTGTATGATCATTCCTTGTGTAAACTATGTGTGCCTGTTGACTTTGCTGTCTGGCTGGAGCTATGGCTGGTGAGGGATAGAGGTCCTGGGACTCTCCATGCAGCAGGCACCTTAGCAAGATAGCTAAAACTGAAGTGGGCACAGATTGGTATGGTCCTTGGGGTCTCCATGAAGCAAGTGCCATGTCAGGTCAGCTAAGGCTAAAATTGGAGCAAGTTGGCATGTCCTAAGGTTCTACAAACAGAGGACACCTTGACAGGATAGCTAAAGCTACAATGTGTGTTATCTGGTGTGTCTGAGGCTTTCTGTGCAGAGGGTGCCCTGGCAGGGTCATTCAAGCTGAGTTAGGGTGTAGACTGGGAAGTCCCAGGGCTTTCCACATAGTGGATGACCTCACAAGACAGATAATGCTGAAGTGGATGTAAGATGCAGTATTCTACATGCTGTGGGCACACTAGCAGGACGGCTGAAGCTGAAATATGCTGAAGTGGATGTAAGGTGCAGTATTCTACATGCTGTGGGCACACTAGCAGGACAGCTGAAGCTGAAATAAGTGTAATTGTGGTGTCCTGGGATGCTTTTTGCAGGGGGTACCCTCTAGGGTGGCTAGAACTGAAGTAGTGTGTGAACTGGGAGGTCCCTAGGCTTACTGAACAGAGTATATCTTAGAAGAAGGATAACTAAAACTAAAGTCAATGCAAGCCAACAGACTCAGGGGTCAATGCAGAGTGGGCACCTTGACAAAGTAGCTAAAACCCAAAGTGAGTGTGAAATAGGATGTTCTAGGACTCTCTGCACAAAGAGTGCCTGGAGGGGCACTTAGAGTCAAGATGGAGTATAGGCCAGGGGGTCCTGGGGTGCTCTTCACAGTGGGGCCCTGAAGGAAAACTAAAGCTAAAATGGTTACAGGCTGATGTGGTCCTTAGGCTCTGAAAAATGGAGGACCACTGAAGTTGAAGTAGCTGCAAGCCAGGTTGTCCTAGGGCTCTCCACACTGAAGGTGACCTAAAGGGATAGTTGAAGCTCACTTGGGTGTAAACCACACTGTTCCATGGTATTCAGTGCAGGGAGTGACTTGGTGGGATGGCTAGAACTAATTCAGGCAAGGGCCAGGGATTCCTGAAGCACTCTGCCCAGGGGGCACTCAGGCAGGGCAACTGGATATAAGGTAGACATCAGCTGGGAGATTCTGGAGCACTGTGCACCAGGGGTGCCCTAGTAGGCCATATGATGCCAAAGTGGTGTGGGTCTGAAGTGTTTTGGGGTTCTTGGCACCTGTGTCACCTTGACGCCAAAGCTAGAGCTGTAGTGGGTGATAACCAGGGGTGTCCTGGTGTGTACTTCCTTGGAGCCACCCCGGTGGATGGCTAGATGTGGTATGGGCTAAGATCCTGAGGCTCATTGACGTGGCAGGTCAATTAGGATGCCCAGACTGCACTGGTCTGTACTTTCAAGGTGGAGAAAGAGTGTATACTACGTCCATCAGCCTCTCCCATCTGAAGAGAGTTCCAGCAGCTCCTCCCAGAGTTCTAGGGCTGACTCTTTTATATTCCAGTTGGTCTTTTAAACCTTGGCTTTTTTTTCTGTGTCCAAAGACAGACAATCTTCTCCCAGTCCTTCAGTACTATCCCTCCTCACTGCAATTCCCCATGTCTGGGTGGGGGGTCCCCTTCATTACCTTATCTCTGTCTCTCTTGCTGTTCCTATTTGTTATTATCATTATCTCTTATTGTACAGAATCTGTTTAGCCACTCCTCTGTTCTTCTTCAGGAAGAATTGCTCTATAAATAGATGTCATTTGGTGTGTTGAGTGGAGTTGAATTGTGTTCAAGGTCTTCTTATGATGCCATTTTGGACTAGGATCTCAAACATTACTATGTATATATATCTATTGCCTAGATTATTTAAGAGAATCAAGTAAGAACTAAAAATTAATAAAATAGTACAATAAATAAGATTGTAGGTATTGTCTTTCTCAGTCTTCACTTACACTTATTTTTTTAAGTTATCTACTACATTCTGTAATAACTTTTTCTCTGTTTAAAAATATTGTGGATGTATTATTTATCCAAGTATGGAGTGTCATATGTAAACAAAACAAAAACAAAAACAAAAAACTATATAAGGATTGACTTTCTGGTAATCATTTAAACAAGTCTATAGCTATATCTATGTCTTGTTCTCTATTAAAATTTGTGTTCACTATACCCACTATCCAAATGCTAGATAATGGTGATGGATGATGAAGAACATTAAACATAAGTGGGAGGCTGTAACAGTGAGTTTTAGCCTGGAGCAGGGAGAGTGGCCTGTCCCAGGGAAGAAGTATTTTACCACTGATATTGTTAAGAGCTATAGGCATATAGTGATAATTTTTTTAAACATTTTTTATTTTGAAGTAATTATAGATTCATAGAAAATGACCAAAAAAAATGAAGGTCCTGTGTACTTTTGCTACGTTTCCTCCATGGTAACCTATTGTACACTAGAGTACTACATCAAAACCAGGAAACGGACATTGATACACTATTTGACACTTATTCAGAGTTCATCAGCTTCACATACATTCATTTATTTGCATGTATGTGTGTGATTCCATGGAAATTTTCACCTGTGTAGATTTGTGTGACCAGAAACACAATCACAATATAGAACTGTTCCATTTCACCATAAGGCTCTCTTGTGGTATCCAATTATAGCCACACCCACCGCCTCCCAACATCAATTAACCTGGCAGCAACTAATCTGTTCTCTATTTTTTTTCTAATTGGTCTTTTTTTTAAAGATTATTTATTTATTTACTCATGAGAGACACAGAGAGAGAGAGAGAGAGAGAGAGAGGCAGAGACACAGGCAGAAGGAGAAGCAGGCTCCATGCTGGGAGCCCGATGTGGGACTTGATCCCGGGTCTCCAGGATCACGCCCTGGGCTGAAAGCAGAGCGAAAACGCTGAGCCACCCAGGCTGCCCCTCTAATTGGTCTTATTCTTGCTTATAAATTCCCTATAGACAGTGTACCCCTTATTGCCCAAGCAGCCTTACTCTTGCATTGCCCTGTCCTTCGCTCACCAGTGGGCTGTGATAACACCCAGAGAAATCTGACATCTTATCTCACTTGACTAAATCCCAAATGTTTGCCTTGGCCAACACCTCTCTGAATCATCTGCCCTGGTCTCCAGCTAAGCCACTGCTGCCTCTCCTGCCTCACACTCTTCCATGTGAGAACCTCTTTGCTACACCAAGGACCATTATAAGCATATAGCTACCCTAGGCCTTTGCACCTTTTCTTCTGCTTGGAGTATTCTATTTCCACAGTTAGTCTCACTCTCTTCCTTTACTTAAGACCCTGCTCAAATATTACCTCTGGCAAAAGAATTTTTCTGACTTTCCTATTTAAAGTGATAAAACTCATACCTGTCTCTTCATCATTATCTTGATTTGTAGCCTGCTTTGTTTTTCTTCATCGCACCCATCACCTCTCAATATGTATTTTTTGTCAAATTATCCATTATCCCTATTCCCTTTAGAATATAAATACACAGGAAGGACTTTAGGTGCTTACATACAATACAGCTTTAAGGCTGTATTCCAAGTGTATAAAATAGTTCTTAGCATATAATAGATATATAGTAAATACATAGTATATATACCATATATTATTACCATTTACCAAGGAAACTATAATTCTCTCTTACCCAGTCAGCAATCTGGAAAAATATGAAGAAACTGGCAAGTTTGGACATTGTTAATGAAATTAGAAATGGCACAGCATTTTGGAGAAGGAATTTGGCAGTTTCTATTAAATCTGAAATGCTCAAATCCAACAATTCTACTTCTAGGAATCTTATTAAAATATTGACAGTTGACATTTGAACAAAGCTAGATGTATAGCTGGATACTCTCCTCAGCATTATTTGAGGAGAGCTGGATGGTCTCCTCAATACTATATGTTATAGGAAACAAAGTTCTAAAGCCTTTCTAATGGGAAATGATTAACTAAGATCACCCTTACCATGGATATTATGCAATGTTATGATGAGGGACTTCTATATTTATACTATCATGGAAAAATCAAGTGACCAAAGGCAAGTTATAAAAAATTATGAGGTATGACTTCTTTTTTGTAATAAGAAAAAAATATATATACATATGAAGGCACATTTAGATGTGTGTGTATGCATGTGTGTATGCTGTGTACATACAATGCCAGACCAGGAAATACTTACACCAGTTAATTTATGCTATCCCTGAAAGAGGGATAAACTGTTAATGGCAGAATTTCACCAAGGTTATTTCTACTATGGAGGGCTTCCTAGCATCTCACAATGGATGATGAAGGCAAATGCAATATCTGCATCAATCGAAGGACAGATTGGAGGACTATCTAACTCTCCTTTTATTCACCATCTAAAATCATGGCCTATTGGCTGGCAAACTTCTTATGGGCTTAGAGTGGAATGTTCGGGATTCCATAATTGGAATTCAAATGATTACAAACAGAGAGGAAATCCTCCCCTCTTTGTTCCACTCTTTAACCTAATCTTAATACCAGGTGCTCACTTTACCTGGGGCATCTCCTGGTTTATCTGATGTTCCAGCAGCACTGGTCATGAGTGGATGTGCCTCTGTAGCACACTCTCTATCCTGCATCCAAATTGCCTAAAAAATCCGTTCCTTTAGATCCAGAATAGCAGATCCACTCATTACTTACTCAGTCTTTTCAACATAAAAATTGTCAGTACAAGACTTTCTCAGGTGTTCTGCTAAGAAAATGGGATGACTAGTTGCAATTTAGTTAACATTACTCGAAAATAATTCTATGCACATACCCTACTGACCCTCAATCAACAGCAACATGTCCATACAGTAGGGGATGCATATTAACACAGCCATTAACACTCAATGTATAATTATAGGGTGTACTTCAAGCTGAGAATGAAAGGAAAGAAAGAAAAGGACAAAAATAAAGCTGCAAAATGCAATACACGGAGGACAGAATGTTGAGTGATAGGACAGAAAAAAAAAACAGTAGAAGGTATGCTTAATAACGCAGAGGAGTAAATAATTAAAAATTTAATAACAGTAATATTAAATAATGCAATGATTCCACCATACAAGATGAATGGGAAATATGGCAAAAGGAAGTTCATAGGATATTTTAGGTATGACTTAAAATAAAATGCCCATGACTTGCTGAGCAAGGGTCCTCAACTAAAGTATGGAATACAGCTACCATCAAAAGAACCCAACAATTCTATATTAAAAAGGAGGTAGCAAAATAATTTAAATTTGTTAAATTTTCAGAATATAGTAGTTTCACATACATTTTCACATAAAATTCACAGCTCTGCTCATTTGCTTAGAAATCAATGAATCTAAACATATGGTGGGTAGCTCAGGGGAGGCACAAAAAGAGATGGAGGAAGAGAAATAACCTTTGGAGGGAATGATAAGCCCAGCCAATCTGGAGGACAAGGACTGTACTTTATTATCCTAGGATGAAAATCTATCATAGCCCTTTCCCCAATGGGGAAAAGATTCCAACTTTACAAAAGATATACAATGAGCACATGAAGAAGTACTCCACTCTGTTACTCACTAGGGAAGTGCAAATTAAAACCAAAATGAGGGATCCCTGGGTGGCGCAGCGGTTTGGCGCCTGCCTTTGGCCCAGGGCGCGATCCTGGAGACCCAGGATCGAATAAAGAAAAAAAAAAAAAAAAAAAAAAAAAACCAAAATGAGACACCACCTCATATTCAACAAAATAGTCAAAACAAAAAAGTCTGAAAAGCCTGAATGTTGGTAAGGATAGAAGACAACCAGAACTTCATATTTACACAGAAATGGCAGATGTGCAGAATGGTACCATCTATTGGGGGGGGGAGGGTAGGGATTTGAAATATCCTGATAAAACTATGCCTGCCACATTGCCCAGCAATTGCATTTCTAGGTAAACCTGAGAGAAATGAAAGCATTTGTTCACAAAAAGCCCTGTACAAGAATGTTCATGATGACTTTGTAAATAATAGTGAAAAACAATCTGATGTCAACAAGCAGGAGAATTTATTTATACATTAACATTATACATTATCATTATACATCAACATTGTATTATATTCATCCAAGGGAATATTATTCTGCAATATAAGGACAACATGGATGAAATTAAAAAATTCTATGCTGAGTGAAAGGCAACACAAAAAAGTGCATATTATATGATTCTATTACAGAAAATCCTAAAATAGTATACACTAACTGAAGGAGAATGAGACTGACTGGGAAGGGGCAGAGGGAACTTTTTGGGGTAATGGAAATACTTGTCTTGATATGCTTTCCTTAAAACATACATTTACCATCTGAACATTTTGGTATCTGCAAATTGTACCCCAGTTAAAAATCATAGAGGTTTGTTAAAGTAAAATGAGAATTTCGGCTGTGTAAATATTTTATAAAAATCTCATTCACCTAAAATTACAGCATCTGAAAAATTTTACCAGCAGTATATTCATAGTTGAAATTGTAAAGAAAGTAAGGAAAGGAGCTGCTATCCCTGGACAAAGTCTGACAAAGGAGAAGTTATCTGTTTGTTGGCAGTGTAGACATGATGAGCACACTGGCAGGAAGCAATAAGCATAGGGTTCATTGAGATTCTGTCCCCTATAGCCTATTTGGTCACAGTATGTGGACATCTTTTTCCAACCCCCAAATGTTTTATTTGCTAAATGTAGGATGGTTAATAGGAATTTTCTTTAAAAAAAGGAGAAGGAAGCAAAAGAAAGGAAAGGAAGAGGAGCAGGAAAAGGAGAAGGAGGCAGAGGAAAGGTAAGAGTTTAAAGTGAAAAAGGAGCCAAAGAGCCCACCAGAGGATACAAATTGGGAAGATGATCCTGAGGAACAACAGTGTAACCTAACGAGGAACACTATTAAGTGAAATTGTTTGATGTAGGATATGTCTCTTCATTTTTCTCTTCCCTTTAATCTTTAGGAAAGTATCTATTACTCAGTAAATCATTGTTTCAATGAAATTCTGTCTGAAGGTTGCATTCAGAACCTCAGTCTTGTTCCAAGATGGAGATGGGTCAAGAGTGGGGACCACCAGAGATGGCTGTGGCCATTCCGGGTTCCCTTCAAGTTTTTGTAGAATTTGTGATAGATAGAAGACTGAGCTAGACTTGCAAATCAGATCTGAGAAATCCAAAAGGATCAGAGAAAAGTCATGAGCTAAATCTCTTAAGGTATAATATACTTTAATGTGTAGCCTCCCCCCAAAAGGAATCCTGACCCCCAAATTGCAAGAACCCCAAAAAGGATTAAATTGAATAAAGCCCCAACAGGATCTTGATGGACTACATTGGGAGTTCTCCAATGAGCTCACATTTTAAAGATTTGCACAAATTTAGAAAAGAAGAAAACACAGCCAAGAACAGTTATTAGTGATTTCAGCATGGCATTATAATGATGTTACAAGGGCCAAGGCTTATAATAAACTGGGCCTATAAAAATGCTAAATAAAGCCAAAAGAGGGGAAGGGGCACTTTAAAAGTTTTATAGTAAAAATAAGGAAAGAGACAGGATCATTTTTCAGCTTGGGCAAATAGAATAATGAGCTATAAAGGGAAAGAATGGCAATAATCGCTTAAGAGTTAACACTCACTGAATATTTCCTAAGTACCAGGTGCTAAGTTAAGCGTTTTATGATTACTATTTTATATGATGTTTATAACAGCCCTGGGAGACCAGTGAGTGATATCATGAGCCTTACTTTAAGCTCACAGAAACCAGAGGTTTACAGAGGGCAAGTGATTTTGTCTAGGTCACACAGCTAGCAGAGGATAGGGACAAAAGTCCAAATGCAGCATTCTGAGTCCAGAGTCTGTTCTCTTAGGCATCATGTGGTAATTTATCTTTCAAGTTTTCATTGTTGCTGTTATTACTAAAATCCTTGTTTACATCTAAATAGGGTAGAAATAATTTGGTTAAGAAGGGATCAAAAATCTAAAATTAGCAAAGAGATGATGTAGCTTTTCAAAATAAAATTAGCCTCCTGTTCCAGGTAAATTACAGCCTAGAAGAGACAGGAAATTTAGATAATCAATGAGTCAACCACTATTGAGATGGGAGAAAAGGGCCCAGAAGTTGGCTGTTTCCCTTTGACATTCAAACTAAATCATTCAAGCCCTCACCCTATATGGCTATTAGAAGGTCTGGCCTCTGGAAATAAGTTGGAGAATTTCCCCCACAGTGCCAATGCATGTCCTAAGGTTGGTCCCATCATCCTGTGGACCACTGATCCAGCTAACCCAGCCACCTCTGTCATTCTCTGCAAATGAATTCACATGATCCCCAAGCTTCCCCACCAAACTTAGTTCCCACAGGCACTGTCAATAGGAAGCCTCTCTTACTAAGCTATAGCGGTCAATCAACTGTACTAGAGACTTAAAGATACCATAAGGAAAATACTTTACATAAAAATAAATTTGAAACTCAGCACAGGAGTGTTTAGTGGTCATACCTCCATAGGGAATCATCCTACTTGGCCTTTCTACCCCAAAGCCAGGCCTGCTGCTCCCATTCCATGAGGACTAGCCTCCCTCATAGGGCTCTGTCCTGGAGCACTGGTTAAGAGGTTGAGCTCCAGAGTCACACTCTTTAGATAAGAATCCTAGCCCTGCCATTGAAACTTCAGGCCAGCTACTGCTAACCGCACTTTCTTCATATCTATGATGGGCTAATAATGTTTCTTATGGCATAGGGATGTTGTAAGGATTTTATGAGATTATTTATTTAAAGCATTTATATGGCATGCACATCTCGTAACAGTGTCATGAATAGAGTAAGCATCAGCAAATATTAATTATTTGTGTTATTTCTAGTTCTGAGAGATTCAGATCTCTACATCTATAGCTGTGCTATCCAGTATGTTAGTCAGGAGCCATGTAGGTACATATAGCTATGGAGCATTGAAATGTGGATAATCCAATAGGAGATAAAGTATAAAGCAAATACAATTTTCAATACATAGTTTAAAAAGTAATTTAAAATATCTTTTTTATGCTGATCGCATATTGAAATGACATTTTAGATATCTTGAGTTTAATAAGTAATATTATTACAATTAATTTCATTTGACCCATTTCTTTTTGCATTTTTTAGTATGTGTACTAGGAAACTAAAAATTACATATGACTCAGATTTGTGACTCGCCTTAGATTTCTATTGGACAGTGCTTGTCCAACTATGGTCCATGGAGCAACAGCATAGGCATCTCCTGGGAGCTTACTAGAACTGCAAGATCCCTACTCCACCCCAGACATACTGAATCACAATACAAATTTCAAAAGATCCCCAGGTAATTTGCATGCTAATTAAAATCTGAGAAGCAGTATCCCACAAGAAAAATGAGTTCACCTACTACATTGTCTGTATGGAAGGGAGGGGAATCTCTTTTTATTTTGTTAAATGGAGAAGGTGAGGCCCTGGATGCTCTCTTTCAGACTTTGTGTACTGAAGACCCATGAAAATCCTCATCCCCCACCTTCACCCACAGAACTCTATGTCTTCAGATTGCTTTGAGATAGATTAGATGAGTAAATTTGGACATAGAAGTGGAAGGAGAAAACAAATCAATTTTGAATAATTGCTCACAAAGGGAAAGAGGTTGGATTCCACTGTGTATTCAGTATGATAATAATTCCAGGCAAAACTCAAAAGCTTATTTTTAAATAGTAACCAAGAAGAAAGGAAATCATACTTCATTATGAAATTATTAGAGTTCATTAAGCATCCTTTATGATGAAAGACTATGAAAATTTGGCCCCTGGGGAAAAAGTTGAAGACTGGGGGTGTTTGGTATAGAAAGAAAAAATGTCAAGAATATAGTGTGGCTATCTTTAAATTTTTGAAGGGTTTTTATATGAAAAATATATTAATTTTATGCTGCTCCTAAGTGCAGAACTGGGGAAAACGGATGGAAATTAACAAGAAGCAAATGAATATATGAGAAGTCTATATAATAATTGGAACTTTACAGAAGACTGAATTAGTTACCACTAGCACACAATCTGAAACCACACTTGAGGATGCCTGAAGAAGCAGCCACTGTGTCAGAAAGGTATATGAACCAGACAACCAATCCAGCCCCTTTGTTGGTTTGTAAGCTCCTGCCTGCCAGATCTTACAAGTTTATATAGAGGTTTTAACTGGCTTCAGTCGTGTATATTGTCGAGAAAGTCTCAACACTGCATCACTATTTCAAGGCTGGGTCCTTGGGACAGCTTCTGGGAGTGGGGAAGGCAAGAAAAACCCAAATTCCAAGCCCGAGGAATGGTGTGAGGAGCCTCCAATTACATGGGTCCAAATCACAGGTCAACCAGTGGTCACTTCTCTATGACCTTCCTCAACATTCTTTCAAATTATATTTACATTATGATTCTAATTTCTGTTAGTAAAGACAACAGAAATAGTCACAAGAACACTGCTAAGGTTATACTTTGACTTACAGCCTTAACCTGCATAAAGTAGTGAAGAGAAGATTAGCCTGGAACTAAGAGACAGACACTTATTTTGGGGCACTTAATAAATGTCTTGATACTATATTATGTGAACACAAGTAAGACAGTTTCCTTATCTTACCAACAGAAAAAGGTCTATTACATTTTATTCCAATTAAAAAGAAACACTCTCAAAGATAAATGTGTATGTGGCTTCTTTAAAAAAAGGAGGTGGGTTTGGGGAAGGGGTGGATTGGGAAAAAAAAAAGCTCCTTTATGAAGCCTTTTATCTGATATAAAAAGAAGAGCAAAACAGATTGAACTGTGACAGCAGGATCTAAATTATACTATATAGAATGCTTTCCTCTGCTAAGGAGAAAATAAAAATCAGGAGAAAGTGTTAATAAACTGAGCTTCAGAGTTTTAAGAAGAGAGTAAGCAGACTGATGCTTGCCATACAGCATTATGTCTTTTAAGCATTAAGTCCATCTCAAACCATTTGGAAATGGAGTTAAAAACAAAACTCATCTTCATCTTTCTAACAGGTTACAGATTTTCAAGGATCTTTGACATAGTCCTATCACAATAGTTTTCTGCAGGGTCATAAAGAAAAGCCATGTGGCTTATATAAGAAATAAGAATAACCAGGAAACAGAACGCCATAAAATCCTAGCTAAAAACAATCTGAGTTAGCAAGTCATTAAAAGCTCTGATGTTAAAGCTGCAAACTCCACATTGAGCCCTGACATCTGAAGTTATTATCATTGGAAACAAGTTCTCATAGGAGCTAGGATCTCTCTGATTTCTGGAGCTCCTTTCCAGCCCCTGGAACTTGAATAGTAGTCAAATTTAGCAGGAAAGAAAATATTAGACTAGTGAGTACATAAATATGGGGGGAAATCAGTGCGAGTTAGAGAAGGTGCATGTTTTGTAAGCACATTAACAGTTAGAGCCAGAGTGCTGGGTGGAGAACTGGCCAAGGTGTTAGAAGTCTAAAGCCTACACTGATCAACTGTGAAAGCCCAGCAAGTTTCGGCTACTGCATTTCTCAATATGCATACTTGAGAATAAAAATATCAAGTGGTGTCAATCTTTCCTAACCTTCATCATTGATAAGAATAATCTATTTTAATACATATATTTTTTAAAAAGTTTTACAGGGATGCCTCGGTGGCTCAGCGGTTGAGCATCACCCTTTGGCTCGGGGCAAGATCCCGGAGTCCGGGGATCAAGTCCCATGTCGGGCTCTCTGCATGGAGCCTGTTTCTCCCTCTGCCTGTATCTCTACCTCTCTCGCTGTGTGTCTCTCCTGAATAAATAAATAGAATCTTGAAAAAAAAAAGTTTTACAAATTTCTAGGTCCACACTAAGCCTACTAGATGGAATTTCTAGGGGAGGAGCCCAGGAAGGAATACGTTTAACAAGTACCATAGATAATTCATATCATCAGGTTTGCTGATAATTACTGCTTACATAAAACTGAAATTTCCTCTCAGTTCCAAAATTCTGCTTTTTGTATTTGTTTCAAATAGTAGTTTCTCATAACCTAAAGAGATAAATGTAGAAAGCTTCTATTTCATCAACAAGTAATTATAAAAGTTAGCTTAATGAAGCTGTCAGTCTTAAAAATGATAGATGTGGTTGCAAGCTTTACCCAGTCTGAGGAATATTAAAGGAGTCTGGCCAACCAGGGACATCTAGCCTATCTGACTAGCCAAAACCAAATTGAAGGTATAGAATTTAGGGGAAATAATGTATTTGTAGTGTCAATTCTATTTTGGTGAAAAGGAGACATTGGAGAAATAAGAAAAAGACTATTACATACAAATAAGTTTTCTTCTGAATGTAACTAATTTTTACACTTATATTTCCCACTGGCCTTTAATATACCTATGAGATAAGAATAAATACATTCTATTATCCCTACTTTATAAAGGGATAAATTGAAGCCCAAATTGGGTAACTCATCTGTCCCAAGGTTAAGTACCATCATCAATGGTATAGGCGGAATTAGAATTCTGTTCACTTAATTCCCAGTTCAATATTTCTTTCCACATTATTTCATTTTACCAAAAAGTAATAACTATTATCTCCACTTTACATACATTTGAAAATTCCCATGATGAAATCTCCCCCTCCAAAAAAGGTTGTTACTTTGAGATTAATAGGAGGCAACTTATGGATACAAATCCTTCATTCTCTGGAGTAGAATTCCTAAAATATTAGCTCTACAGACTAACAATTTGGGCAGAATCATTTTAAATTTTACATCTCAAAAAATGCTGTGGGAGAAGCCAATCTGCTGCATATTTATTTCTCTATCCTTAACAAATTCTTCTCATAGCTTGTTGGATAAAGCTACACATCAATAGCCCGATACTTCTATGATATGTTTGATTCAGGGAAATAGAACATATTTCCCAAGACTGTGGGTGCTGTAGTTTTCATAACAGAGAGGTCATTTCCTAAATAAAAGTAGTTGATGCTTTTATTTTTTGACTATAATACTTTCCTTCTATGAATTAACATCACAAAGTAGGATATCAAAATGTAAGGTTGCTTTTTTTTTTTTTATCTACGATAGTCACAGAGAGAGAGAGAGAGAGAGAGAAGTAGGAGAAGCAGAGACACAGGCAGAGGGAGAAGCAGGCTCCATGCACCAGGAGCCCGACGTGGGATTCGATCCCGGGTCTCCAGGATCACGCCCCGGGCCAAAGGCAGGCGCCAAACCGCTGCGCCACCCAGGGATCCCTGTAAGGTTGCTTTTGGATAATCAAAGATTTTGGAGGACGTAGGGTATTTTAATGGTTTCGTGTAGTGGAGACATAGCTGCTGATTATAATTGGAAAAGTGGCCTATCAGTCACTGTGTACAACTACTTTAGTTACATTTTAAATGAAAGGTATATAGTAACCAGTGTGCAAGTGTGTGTGTGCAGGCGTGTATGTGCATGCATGTATGTTGTTGCTGGGAGACAATTTCTCCATGGATTTGTCTTATTTCTGCATATCTTGTAATTAGAGACACTGATAGCTTTTGTTTCAGGCTACATTTTTCAAGGATGTTTTATATCAAATAGCCTTGGAAGAGAAGGATAATGTCACCCTCTGGGGCAAAGGTTTTACAGGGTTTTTGGTTGTGTGTGTGTGTGTGTGTGTGTGTGTGTGTGTGTGTGTTTCAGTCCTCTTATAAAAGATTGGGGTTTCTGAAGCTCGGTATGTCTCTCCTATCACAGAACTCACTTTGCATGTAGGCATGGCATGGTCCTGCTAATGTGTTGCACTGTGGGAACTGGGGCTCAAACAACAAATATAGATCTGGCTACTGACATTGCTGTGGGTATCAAGCTGCCCTTCGCCTCTGATCCGGGATCTCATGTCTTCTGTCAGTATCTACGAAATGGTTGTAGGCTAAGATGTTAGTTTGCAAGGAGGATAACACATGGGATCCTTCATAGTTCTTGATATGCATGTATGTATGTCAGTTATTCACGTTTGAGCTTACAAATAGCTCTTCCCACAATGGCTTTGTGCAAATTTTTTTTTTTTTAGATTTTATTTATTCATGAGAGACAGAGAGAGAGAGAGGCAGAGACACAAGCAGAGGGAGAAGCAAGCTCCATGCAGGGAGGCCGATGTGGGTCTTGATCCCAGGTCTCCAGGATCACACCCTGGGCCGAAGGGAGACACCCAAACCGCTGAGCCACCCAGGCATCCTGGCTTTGCACAATTCCTTTAGAACTATTTGTCTTTCTGCTCTCTCTGTGTGCTAAGAAATCCTGGAGAGTCATTTTATGACTGATCACTTCAATTAAGTAACTGAACAGCCCTGGGAAATTTTTTCAAAAATCAAAACTTTTGTCATGTGTTCTATTACACATTCCACAGTTCTCATATCTACCACTTTTTCTGTGCCAAAGTATTGCAAAGAATGCTTAAGGCATGGTCTATGGACATTTTGCATTGAGATCAATTGGTATGTTTTGAATGGGATGCTGATGTACCCAATTCCCAAATTTCTAGTACAGTACCAAATCTATGAGTGGTCAGTTCTGAAAGCACTAAGAGAACTCAGAGTAGTGCTGGGTTCTCAATGACTGACTAAGCTAAAGTAGGTATTAAGTGCTAGGGAATTTAGAGAGTGATCCCTCACACACATGTTGTACTAGATGTGGGGCAGTAAAGTGTCCAGGCCAGTACCTGGGTCATGCTCTACTGGCTGCTCAGCTAAAACCCCTTCCAAGAGAGGACAGATCACATAATCCTATTACTAAAAGAGATTTTGCCATTGGGTCATATTCTAACTTTCTCATTTTATAGATGAGAAAGATGAAGTGTTTGCATTCCAACAGAACCTTTAAGTGGCATACTCCTCTCCTCTTCTAGGTTGTTTGCTTTTGAAACCTGCATTTTAAAAATGCTTTTTACACACACATAACAGAATACTCATTGCATTAAACCTACATGATTTGTTTTTATGTTTCTCTCTCCAAATTGGCTTTGCCTTCTTAATATTTAAGGTTGATTTGTTCATCCCTCAATCTCTACTATTTCACAGAGTGTCTAACCTATGGCAGGGCTTTGGTAAATATGTGAATGCACAGAAGAGCAAAGCCTTCAGCATCTGAAAAGGAGAAAAACAGCTTACTGAATGCTTACTATGTATCAGGAACTGTGCTATAATTGTTTCTCCTTTAAACATAGATCATCTCATTTAGTCTTGACAAGTCTGTTGTTATCTCCATGTTACACATGAGAAAACTGGATGCTTAAAGAGGCTGCATGACTTGCCCAACATCACATGGCCAGGAAAGGGGGGGCTGGTGCTCAAATACAATAATCCCCACCTCAGAACTAAGTTTGTTCTTACTAAGTTAACTGGACCTCTGTACCCCTTTATATCATACCACATAATCCACATATTCATAAGGATTATCCTCTTGATTCATTTTGATAAACCCCAAGTATTATTTATTTCTCAGAGGAAGTGGGAGGGGTTTTGGCAGGCAGAGTAACGGCCACCCAAACATATCTAAATCTTACTGTCTACTACTTGTGAATATTAGGTTATTTGGCAAAGGGAGTTAGGGTCATGTGGAATTGAGATTCCTAATCAGTTGATCTTGAGATGTGAAGATTATCCCAGATTATCATGGCATACCCAATGTAATTACAAGGTAATTGAGGTAATGGAATTGTAATTCCATTATATAAATGGAAAAAGGAGGTATAAGAGTCATAGGCAGAAAGACATTTGAAGATGGTATGTTGCTGGCTTTGAAGATAGAGGAAGGAGTCATAAGCAAGAAATAGGAGAAGCCTCTTGAAGCTGGGAAAAGCAAAGAAAGGATTCTTCCTCACAGCCCCCAGAAGGAACACACACCTGCTTTTATGTTGATTTTAACCCATTGAAGCCCATTTTGGACTTCTGACCTTCAGCAATATAAAATAATCAATCTGTGTTGTCTGAAGTCACTAAATTTGTAGTAGTTTGCTACCACAACCACAGGAATAATAGAGAGGGGTAGATAATAGGAAATAATGCCTGAGCCAGAGATAGCGAGCTACCCCTCAAAGATTGGCATTTCCTTTTCAAAGCATATAGCTGTTGCTAGAAAGTGGCTGCTAAAAAAAAAAAAAAAAAAAAAAAAAAAAAAAAGAAAGAAAAAAAAGAAAGTGGCTGCTCAGCCAGACATCCCATTTTCCAAGGACCTCTCGTCCCCCTGTCCTCCTCTGCACTGAGAGAGGGATAATGCCTAGTCTCCTCTGGGGACTATAGAAGTATCTTCCTTCTGAGTCAGGATGTTTAAGTTCTAGGTCTGTGATTCTCATTTCTCTGCTGTCTAGATAATATGATGCTAGCTTATAACCACAAGGTGAAAACTCAAGCACAGAAAGATCAGCTAAGCTCATCTAAGGCCACCAAGTGTGGCTGCAATAGAATGAGTAGAATCGGAAATGGAGCAAGTCGAGGCTACAGAAGTAGGCAAGCCCCAGATCATACATGGCTCTGTGAGTGATGTTAAAGAAGTTTTAATTTAGAAAAAGTCACTGAAGTCATTTTGCATGGGAATCATACACTCAGATAAGCTCTCCTATAAGGTTGCTTTGGCAGGAGGATGGAGAGGAAAAATAATAATAGCTAACAGTTATTAAATGCTTTCTGTATTCAGCTCTGTTCTAAGTGGTGTGTAATTAAACCCACCCTGTGTTCATTTGATGAGTCAGGAATTATTATTATTTCTACCTAACAGATGAAGAAACTGAAGGTAAAAGAATTAACTTGCCCAAGATTATACAACTTGCAAGTGACAAAGTAAGAATATGGCCAGAGGTAGTGGGTCTGCAGAGCCCATGCACTGAGCCACATCAAATACACTCCCGTCTATTTAGGAGGGGTAAGAGTAGGAGGGAAATCGGCCAGGAAACTATCATAACAGTTCATGTGAGAAATAATGCTAGAAGAGGAAAGAAATGAAATAAATAGAATAAACAAATAGTGTATATATATTTGGAAGTAGAATTCACAGGATGTGGTGCTAAGTTGAATGGGGGCAAAGAGGTGAATGACAGTAAAATATAGGATGTTTTACTGGATGTTACTCAGGTTTCTAGAATAAGCATTTTGCAGGAAGAAAGACAATTACCTAACTCTGGAACACTGGAAAAGGATCTGATATGGGATTGTGTAGGATAATGAAGAATCTGGGGAACACTGAATTTAAAATGGTATATATTATCTACATAGAACCAGCTGGGTCCAGTACCGAGCTCTGAATCTAAAAAGAATTAGGACACTTTGGACACATTTCTGACCAAAAGTAAGAAATAAAGTCTTAGAAAAACAGTTCTTAAAAGATTAAATGACTTGTGATTATATCTTCCACATGGAGACCCATGGAATGTTTGAATGAGAGGTAGCACCACAATCCAGCTGGTCTTCCAGCTTTTCCATTGATATGGGGATTGATTCTCTGTAGCCTCCCAGTATGTCTGAGGAAATGGCCAGAAGACACACGGAGTAACGTAACCAATCTTAAGCACCCAGAGGCCTTACTAAGCAACTCCTCTCTTGAGGATAGAACCTGATGAGAAATTTACATGGAAAATGTTAAATACTAGGATTAGTTGAGGAGGAAACTGTGAAACTTTCCTGCAAGAAGAGTTGGACAATAAGCAGATGTTTCTTCTAGATCCTACTTGCCAGGGCATTCACATATTCAAGGAGGCTGGAGAAATAGATTTGGAAGGAGTAACTCTGCTTCAGAAATTGCACTGCCAAGAGGAACCTCATTACCTCTTGGCTTGGTGTTCATGAAAAATCTAATCCGGCTGACAAAATGAAGTTTAGTAAGACACTCAACTAAAGATTGTAAATGCACCAGTCTCAGCATGTTTTTCTAAATGCAATCTTCTACCCTGAAAAGGAGAATCTAACTGTTCATTAATGAAGTGCAGGTGTATGTGAACAATTGAAATAAAGGGAAACGTTGTTCCAAGGTGAAAAGAAATGCCTAAAACTGAATGGTAAGACTATATGCAGGGGGTTTATTCATTTGTTCAAAAAAATACCCATTGAGATCTTATTTGCCTTTGGCCATGCAGTGTGCTAACTGCTGTGAAGTCTACCCTGGTTACTAAAACTGTTGCTGCTCTCAAAATTTATGCAAGATGAAAAAAAAAGAAGAAGAAGAAAAGACGAGCAGGGGGGAAGAAATAAAAAAAATTGGATGATGAGGAAGAGAAAATATATAAAAGAAGAGGAAGAAAAATGAGGTTGAGAGAGGAGACAAGGAAAAGGAAAGACAAAAAGAATTGTTCACAATCCCCGCCACACCAGGTTGGTACCAAGTCCCATCTAGATCAGTAGAGAAAATCCTTCAAAACAGTGTCTCTCATTCTTTCTTTTGACACATATTAATGGTTCTGCTATGCCTGAGTCCTCTAAAAAGGAGAGCCTTCTACGAGGATTCAGGTGTTAATACTTTACCTGGGGGGAACAGGTGAGGAGGCAGTGATGGGGAGACAGTAGGAGGACCAAAGCAAGGGAAACACGAAGAAATGCTATGTGATCTGTGACTGTCCTGGGTACCATTTTGCATTAGACCACATAGATATATAGCCTATATATAGAACCTATATATAGGTTCATGCATTTGGAAAACAATTTCTCTGGGAGGATTGCAAGAATACGCTGGAATGATATACAGATGCACTGGATATAGCCTGGCTCCCTCCTAAATCCTGTTTCCTTCTGGTGAAGTTTCACACCTTAAGGAGCTAAGTGTCCTCCACTTCCAGGTTCCAACACCTTAGCTCCTCAGTTACTCCTCAGGTAGCTCCTATTAGGAAAGTAGATCCATGGTGCTTAGAGAGCATCAACCAGGAGAAAGAAAGAAGGTGGAAAGGAATATGAGAAGGGGCAAAGCTTCAATTCAATGCAAGTATCCTTTCTGTGCCAGAGATGGTGCTGAGTGCTGGGGAAACAACAGGGAACAACAGATACGGCTCCTGAGATTGCGTAGTAGCCACTTAGTGGTGCACAAACAAGCAATTGCATTGTAGTGAGATAAAGTGCTTTGACTACTGAGGACTGGAGACCCTCTGTAGGTTCCCAGAGGAGTAATTTCTAAGAAGTAAGTGTTATCCAGGTGATAGGTTAGAGCCAGGGAGTAAGTTTGTGTTGGGGGAGGGGGTGCAGAGGGAGACTATAGGTCAGTGGTCATACAGAGACTGGCTCCTCAGGCCTAGAGAGTTAAAGAAAGTGTTCAGTATTATTGGAGCCCAGGGCATTGGACAGGGATAAAGAATGTAATAGTTTTAATCCCTACCATCTCATGGTCTGATTAAAGATTTTATTTATTTTATTTTATTTATTCATAGAGACACACACAGAGAGAGAGGCAGAGAGGCAGAGACACAGGCAGAGGGAGAAGCAGGCTCCATGCAGGGAGCCCGACGTGGGACTTGATCCAGGGTCTCCAGGATCACGCCCTGGGCTGCAGGCGGCGCTAAACCGCTGCGCCACCAGGGTTACCCTCATGGTCTGATTATAAGGCCCAATACTATAGCCTAGAATTCAATCCGTCTACCTTAAATCCACAGCACTTACCTTTAGCTGCTCCTTGTTCATGTCACACTTCATTATTGGTTTTGTTCTATTTTCTACTATGACTTTCTACTTCTGTGCCTTTATTTCAATGGTTTGTTTCACCTGGGACTCTGTCCCCTTCATATAATCACCTGTCTAAACACCTGCCCTTCTTTTAAGTCTACGAAAAGTTTTCTTCTTCATGAACCTACTCTATATCCCACTAGTTTAATCTCAGCTTCCCTAAAATTTTCATTTTCTCCTAAGGTACTCAGGTCATTTCTGCACATATTCTTTGACTGTCTCATCTTCCCTCCTAGGCTATTGAAGAACAAAACTAAAACAGATGAAAGGGGCACCAGGGTGGCTCAGTCGGTTAAGCATCTGATTAGGCTCAGGTCATGATCTCAGGGTCCTGGGATGGAGCCCCATATCAGGCTCCCTGCTCAGCAGGGAGTCTGCTTCTCCCTCTCCCTCTGCCACTCCCCTCTGCTTGTGCTCTCTCTTGAATAAATGAATAAAATCTTTATAAAAATAACTAAAACAGATGGACATAAATAATTTGAAATCATTTGTGGCTTCTATAATCTCTTTTCTCTGGAGAACAAGAGGAATATATTTTGGAAATTATTCAGAAACCAACTACCTAATGTTATGGGCCAGGATCACTCAGTAAATGCACTGTTTGAGTCCAAGCAGACCGCCCTGGGCCAGTGACCCTCCGTGTTGTCTCCTTTGCATTCTTTTTCAATCTTTCCCCATGGACTATTTCCATCACTTTATGATCCTCAGATCTTCTATTTTATCTGATTCCATTCCAGGCCCTCTGGACCACCTGGGCTTGACAAGGAATGATGACATCCAAATAGCAGATCATTTTGGGTTTATTAACAGTAAAGCAATTTCTTTCTCTGCTCTGTCCATAAAGCAAAGGAATCCAACAAAGTTAACGTATTGGTCTCTCACAAAATGAGTTTTTCATTTTGAATTCCATACACATTTGCAATTTTCCATTTGTGATAGGCTGTGGCACTTGGAAATACAAAGTAGGATCCCATGAATAGCCTTCAAGGGCTTTATAGCCTAACGGGTGACAAGGGCAATAATATCAATGGCTGGATATCAGGCAAAAAGGGATGTGTTGTTACAGGGGTATGGGCTTAGTGCCACAGGATTAGCAAAGCTGAAATATCACTGGTGAAAGAATTGGAAAAATCCAGACACATCTAGTTCTAGGTTCTTGACAATCTTGCTCCTGCATGATGCCACATGTTTTGATTTCAGTAACACATGGTATTGAATTATCAATTCAGTTATGTGGATTTTGGGAAAAAAATACATTTTATGAAGAAGAACCTGTGTTCTCCCTCTTAAGGAGATCAAATTAAGCAGGATGTGTCATCTAAAAGGCTTCTTTTTCCACAAGTCATTTATTTTTCCCAGGAGTAGCATCTACTCAATGCTAGGCTTTCTCCTAAAATATCCCACCTCTATCATTCGTCCAGGGCAGCTCCCTCCCATTCCCATTCCAATCATATGAATTATACCTTGAGCTAAATAAATTAAGACATTTTTAATGTCAAGAACAGCTTAATAATTTAATGAGTGCTAAAGTAAGAACTCATCAATAGTTTTGCTAAGGATAGTAATTCAACAAACATTTGCCATATCACACCAAGATAAGTTTGTTATACTTGATTTAAAAAAAAAATCACTAAACTGAGATACATAAGTGATGAAACGGAACCAGTAGGAATTTCTAATCACGGTAACCTAATTGCCTTTAAATATTAGATAGATATTAGAATATCTAATATTCTTTTTCTAAACTTCTCTTAGCTTTCACACTTTTGGGGAGAATGTTTGGGGAGAATATTTGAAATACATATGTGTGTCCATGTGTATGTGTATACATATACTGACTTTCTCCTATACCCATAACTCCAATAATTGAGGGGATTCCCAAAGTGGAATGATTACAGGCCAACTGTCTTCTATCTTTTGGTCTCATGTGACCTGCCAACAACTAGCCTGCTGTTAATTAGCAAAGATAATTTCATCAAGGTATCAGTTTCTCTTAGCATAAAGCAAAAAAAAAAAAAAAAAAAATCCTACAAACCCATTTCTCCTCTGAAAGCCAACACTAAAGGAAGTTCTAAGAGCATTTTTTCCTTAAACTTTATTCTCACACCAAAATGAGCTTATTGACTTTAAAACCAATTTCTAAAGACAGGCCATCAAATTATGGTGGAATAGATATTTCCTTCAATTGCCCCTTAAGAAATCTGTTCATCTGTTCATCATGTAAATTACTTTATTTCATATCTCAAAATCTTCTTGGATAACCAGATAAGTTTGCAAGTAGGATATGAGCACTCCCAAGAATTCTCTTGGTATACTGATATTTATGCATTCTTTTATATAGCTAAGAATATGAGATTTCTTCTCTGCTTAAAAACCTGCAGTGGGGAAAGAAAGTCTGTACCCATATCTCAAAAGCCAAGTCTTACCTCCAGAATAGTACAAAAGGACTAGATTTCCAGTGTCACTGTCACTTCCCTATTCCCTGTGCTCCGCTCACACCAATTCATGTGCCACCACTGAACACAAATGTCTCTATTCCTTTCCATATGTCCCCTCTGCCCCCCCCCCACTTAGAACATTCTTTCCTAATGATCCTACAAACTCTCTTTAAACATTACCTCCTTTATGAAGATAACCCTCAGGAATCATTAAATGGTTTTAGTCATATTATACATATAACGATCACATTATTTATGACACTATCGCATAATTGTTAGTTTAATTATTGTTCCAATTAAAAAAACAAGAAGTAATGAGGGGCATCTTCATAATACAGCATCTAGTACATAGCCTAAAATATAGCTGGTACTTAATGAATTATTTTTTAAAAAGACTGATTTTCATCCAATTTTTACTAACCAAATCAATCTTTAAAAATAATACAATGAGGGATGCGTGAGTGGCTTAACAGTTAAGCGCCTGCCTTCAGTTCAGGGTATGATCCTGGAGTCCTGGGTTCGAGTCCCACATTGGGGTGCTTGCATGGAGCCTGCTTCTCCCTCTGCCTATGTCTCTGCCTCTCTCTGTCTCTCATGAATAAATAAATAAAATCTTTTTAAAAATCATACAATGAACTATAAGACAGGAACATCAATCATGTAACTTATCAAAATTCCATACAGGTAAAAATTAGAGCCTGCAATCCAAACATTTTAAGTCTCCATACACACTTCTTAGACAGAAAATACATTAAGTCTCCATATACTACTTAATCTTCCAGGACACATCTCTTATCTGACCATGTACTTCCTTATTGTCAACTCTGGGCCCAACATGATAAAGATGTAGGACTTTTAAGAACTACTTAATCTTACTGTAGTGGAGGAAGCAAGTAATGCATTTGACAACTCAAAGCTGAACTGTGTCCCATCCTTAGAAAAGTTGTGCCCATTTAATGCCAAATAATGAATCTCAAATACAAAAAAATTCAGGAAGTGTTCTTAACTGCAACTGCACCGATACCTTTCCCCAATGTTTTATTTAGTTTTTTTTTTTGGGGGGGGGGAGGTTTATATTTTCCTCACCATAAAAATACATTTTATCTCCATGTCATTTCACTCCATATTTGTTGATACTTCAGTCTCCAGGCCATGTTTTCATGAATGGAATATAACTATGTCCCAAATCTTTATTAGATTTTGAAGATGTCCTCTTTATTTCAAAGCTTCATCTCCTGAGAAACAATGCTTGAATGAGGCTGAGTGACTTTAATTTCATTTGAGAAAAGAGCAAGAAAAAAATGGTCTCACCAAACCAAACTTTTAGACCTCCAGGTAAGCATTACTCTTGCTGGTATTTCTGAATTATACAAGACAAGCCCAATTCTCTCTACAACAATAACTGGTGAACAAAATCATAAATATCCTTCTATATTTTCATTCCCAATTCTATTGGCTTGGCTACTATTATGGGTAATGCTTCTCATGTTGATTGTTACAGCACTATTTTTTTGGCTGTATTTAAAACATCACATGAACACTAAACAAAAGAATTACGTAAATATGCCATAAATATTATGCCATTTTTATAACCACCATGAATTGAGGTCAAATGGGGAATGGGACATCACTAAAAATAAGACGCTAACAGAACTGTGTCATAGTCAGAATTCCTACCTCAGCATCCAGCCCAAGCAAGAGACTTAGAGGCACTTGGGAGAGAATTAGCTATCCTTTTAGTTTTTCCCCCACCCCTGTATTCTGGAATTTACATTCTATTTCATACTATTGAATGAGAGATCCATGGAAATTGGTCTTGGTTGGGGGGTTTGTTTTGGTTTTGGTTTTGGTTCACTAGGGGTGGTGGTAGTTTTTTACTCAGGGTTGTGTTTCTCTAAGATCAGGTTCTTAAAATACAGAGCAGCTAACTCACAGTGGATGGTGGGATTTTGTAGAGAAGAAAAATCAAGCAATTTCAGTTTGGAGATTGTAAACAAAGTATCCTAGAGTCTAAGGAAAAATTAACCTGTGGGAAAGTCAATTGTCATTGAGAAAAGAGTTTCCAGAATCAACGCTATTAAAATTTCTTCTCCCTCTACAATCTAATATTTAAAAAAAGAAAAGCCAATGTTCACAAAAACTGAAATACAAAAACTGTCACCAATGCTAGCCTTTATTACTGCATTAACAGAAAATGTTAGAAATATTTAAATTTGACCTCTTTAATTGAGCAAACACACTCACTGGTCCCTTACAATAGCAATTCAATTGTTCTCTTATGTTTAACTTGAGCCAAGAAGAAATTCTCATGTTGCCAGATATGTCAAGGTATATCTATACATGATAACAGTAGGAAATTAAGGCATTTATAAGAAAGGAAAGTAATAGATAAATAAAATATATAAAAAATGTTGATTTATTCATGAGAGACACAGAGAGAGAGAGAGAGAGAGACAGAGACAGAGACAGAGACACAGGCAGAGGGAGAAGCAGGCTCCACACAGGGAGCACGACATGGGACTTGATCCCGGGACTCCAGGACCACGCCCTGGGCAGGCAGTAAACCACTGAGCCAGCCAGGGATCCCCTAGATCAACAATTTTTATTGTTCACTTTCATATAAGACCAAAATAAAACCTTTGTTAATGACTACCAAGGTAAATAATAAGCTACACTATGTCCTCAATGCATTTGCTAACCTCTGAAAACCCTAGTACTATAGAAAACAGTAAAAGGGAAGAAAGAGGTAGAATAAACAAATTATCAAGGTCTGAAAGAATAATATAGAGTTCTTTATCTAAATTTTGTTCTCCAAAGTCAGAGAACTAAGCATAATCATGTTCTACCCTAGAACAGAAAGTGTAAGTTGCCAGTTTCCAGTGGTGACATTAGATAAGGAAGAAAATATAATTATTTTTTAAATAACTCCAACTCTGTAAATGAGACACTGTAACTTTAGTTGTTGAAGCAAACACTAAGGATTCTGTAAAGATAATCCCTCTATGAGTGAGAGGGTGAATTATCCAAGGTTAGGGTCAGAGATACCTACCTCCGGAATATTGAAAGGCCATGTGCCCCGCCCCCCCCCCCCCCCCCCGCCCAAATGTACTTGGTATGAAAAGCTTTATAGGGTAAAACACATGCATTTCCATACCAAGAAAGCTTTCATCTTGCTTTTATACCAAATTCTACAGTAGAGGATTTATGTGCAGACTCAAGAAAACATTCCCACTTTGACTACTTCTGCAGAGGGCACTGTTCTGTCTTCTAATGTGACTGGAACAGGCCACACATTCTTCTAGAGTAGAAGCGGTATTGCTCACTTTTGGCTTTCAATCAACTGACTTAAATTAATCTGGGCCAGGTTTTCAGTCCCTATCTGTCATCAATGTCTTAAATTCTGGAACAAATGGACTACTTGCCTATCAGAGAGCCTAATGTGGAAAAAGTTGTTTTTCCTACTCCTCTACCTCTTTTCTCTACTTCTTTTCACATTATTTAAAACTTGCCAGTAAAACAGTAGATCCTTGACATTTGAAGGTGGTTATGTCAGTAGAAATTCCTACATTCACAAACACAAACAACTCTCTTGAGAGAAACAAACAAAAAAGAATGCTACTAGTTTATGAGGAGTTGACTCACTCTAGCCTAACAGCCTCTCTCAGCTTATAGCATTTATTCTTGCTACAGCGCTTAGTTATATTTTCTCTTTTAATTTTTACAATGATCTATTGAGTCTGAAGTTATTATTATTGCTATCATTTTTTAAATATCCCCAATTATTGCAAGAAGCAGAACTTAGGACTGGTTTGCAAATTCTCAATAAATCAAATATTAAATCTGTGAGTGCTGAGGGCCCATTACATCAAGAAGAACATGAGGAGATGGTGTTGGAGGTGATTTGCCCTCCAACAACAGCACCATCTGTCCCCAGAACAGGACACCTACCTTCCTTGGCCTTCTGTATGGTGGACGCTGGTATGCTCTGGGCACAGTATACGTCTCGGGTCTGGATCCCGCCTCCACAAACGGGTCCTGTCACATGCCAGCGGGGGTCCTGCTGCTCCAGGAGAAGAGAGACTTGGCATTCTTTCCATTCAGAGGTCCTCCAGGAATACCTGTTAGATTTGATTTATTTTAAAGAATAAGTAAGGAAAATATAAGATTCTAAAGAAAATATAAGTCATGACATTAAATGTATGTAATAATCTCTCTTTCTAGGGCCAAATCTTCACCTATGGATAAGGAAGTCTACTGGCTTTGAACACTAAATCCCTTTTATTTCCTAGGGGAAAAAAAAAGAAATCACAGCAGCCTCTCATGATAGCAGTACGGGATGAGAGGAGTACAGAAAGGAAATATGGATAAATAGGGTTTGTGTCTCAGCCCTGAAGCCATAAGAGAGTGAAGAATCAGAAGAAGAAGGTGGAAACCAGATGAACTTGTTCCCTACCAGCTGAACTTGTCATGGCCTATCACTTCACAGACATCTGGAGAACTAAGTGAAAGTCAGCCTTTTGAAGTTAGTAGCGTGTGAATGTGTGAAGTTGGGGATATATGATTTTAAACAGAGATGACCAACTTTTAAACCTCCTTGATATAGTAAAGTATTTCCACTTGACCCCAATGGGATAAAGATGTACATGTTAAAAATGAGTTGACAATGTGGCACTATATATAACAGATGGGTACTTAAAAAAAAAAAGATTGTATTTATTTATTTATGAGAGACACATAGAAAGAGGCAGAGACATAGGCAGAGGGAGAAGCAGGCTCCATGTAGGGAGCCCGATGTAGAACTCGATCCCAGATCCCCAGATAACGCCCTGAGCCAAAGGCAGATGCTCAGTCGCTGAGCCACCCAGACATCCCTGGATGGGTGCTTTTTTATATACATAGACATGCTGTTATTTAAACTGACTTAGGAATATAGCTTCCTGGTTTATAATGGGTTAAGATACATATTAATAGACACACACATATACAAATAAGGGGAGAAAACATAACAGAATTTGTATATAACTTGCGGAAAACAAAACAACTATAACAACACTGTGCTCAGACCTGGAGAATTATTTCAGACAGAATTTCCTTTTGGGGGTTATTACAACATTCTTCAAGCCCACAGCATAAATAGAACCCTACAGCATTCACATAAATACCAATAGTCTCATTAACTTCTAGAACAATAAACAAAAGCTAAGAACATTCTCATAACTGTTGTCCCATTTCAGATCTGGGGAAAAATATCTCAGCTTTGTGACTGCTTAAAATAAAAAAAAAAAAAAAACAGCAATAAAAATAAGTGTGTGCCACCAAAATCCTTGCCTTACAGAAACTAGCATAAAATCAAGTCACAGACATCAAAGTAAGAAAGCAAATCTCTAACAAACTTAATAGTGATCAAACTCCTTCACAATACATGTCATCACTCTAAAAAAGCTTGAGATTTGACAATCATATGTCTTATAAAAAGTCCACTGTAGAAAAGGCTTTGGACAATCCCGTGGTATTTGTTGTAACACAACTGTTCTCCCTCTGCCTCCCTACTTCATTTTCACATGGTTTTCCAAGGCTGGAAAATTAGTCAGTAGGCTGGGCAAGACTTTGGAGTGCAGAGTGCAGGTCCTGCTTAATGCAGGCAATACAGACAATAATGTTTCCAATTCCTGGGTGTGAGAGACCAAGAAAAGTATGGTTCTTCCCAAAGGCAGGCCTTCTCCAGAGGTGAAGTTCTGAAACCTCTTCGCCCCACTCAAAGTTCTCACACTGTTCTCCATGGTCACTCAAGCAGAAGGCTTGTCCCTCATGTATCTGAGTCTCCAGAAGGCTTGTCCCTCATGTATCTGAGTCTCAGGGCATGTGACTCTGTATTCTAGGGCAAAGTGCAATGAGGAGGTAAGGATTTGTTGGGGTGGATGGTTACCAAGGTCTCACTTCAGACCCTTTTCCTCCATAGGTTCTCTAGCAGAAGAGCTCCCTGGCCATTAAGCAGGGAGTCAGATATAGGAACTATGTAGGCATCTCCTAGGATATAATTAGCAAATAAGGTAGGCAAAAAAGGGAACTGGTGTGGTATAGACAACAGGCATGATTTACAGCTCAACTGACCTATGCCCTGCCATGTATTAGGCACATGTGACTGTGGCCCAGTTCTGTTTTCTCATCTGTAAAATGGGTATAATAATACCAAATGATGAACATGGCATATAATAAATGTTCAATAAATGCTAAATCCCTTCCTGCTTACATCCTACTACAAGTACCTTTTGCTCCTTGCTTCCACAGAAAATACACACACACACACACACACACACACACAAATTAATGTGTTATGTATGAGGAGTTCATTGATTTCATCAAGTCCTAATAATAGAGATCCAGGAATACCATGGCCTAACTTCCAGCAACCAAAGTTCAGCAAACATAGAGTTCAGAAGTACAGCAAGTCAAAGCAATTTGTTTGCTTGTTTGAAAGGACCAGGCCACACAGCTTTTTCAATTAATTTAACATGACCCTCTAAGAATTAGCAATGGAAGAATTTTAGAAGTTGTTATAGAGAAAAATGAAAAGTCTAATGACTATGTACTTTATATAAAGTAACAAAAACCCTGTCAGTAGCTCATTAACCAACAACACCCAAATTCCATTCACTGGCAAACAAATTCTCTAAAGAACTAGAAGGCATTTATCACTATCTCTGTTGTTGACCTCATCAGAGAAAACACCAGTCCAACAAGTGGCAGAGGGAAAACACACACCAGGAAGGGACTTCTGTATTCCTTTTTAAAATGCCTGTCTTTCACCATCTTGCCTCATCCTCTTTATTTGTTTCAAAGCACTATCTATGTTTAGTCACAAATCACCCCGCAATGATGAAAAGTGCACATCCTGAACTCCATCAACCTGGGAAAGTGTCTCCAGGAACTGACAAAAGGAGAAAACAAAGGGGTCCTCTTGACTAACTGGTACTCATTCTCCTTTAGAAGTTGTTACAGCTGGAGGCCCCCAGACAACTTGCCTTCCTGACTGCCTGGGACATTCTCTTCAAAGGCGAAGTTCCTGTCAAAAACCAGGCCTTTTCTATCCTCTCTCCCCCACCTCTGATGCCTTTAACATACCCTCATTTTGTCCTTCTAGTTAGAAGGGAAATGTGGAAATCTCAAAGGCCAGAGTCCTACCTCCTGTGGGTATACAGCACTTTGAAATTTATTGTGGAAATGCTTCAAGTAGAGTTAAGAGGGCCACGGAATGAAAAACAGTAGTCCATCCTCATCCTACATCCTGAAATGTGTAGGATCCATTCGCTTTTTTCAAACTTCTGGCTGACCACAATGGCTAAGGTATTAATTTACTTGAGCTCCTTGAGTCTCATGACATATCCTTCAAGTGACAATAACAACTAATACTTTCTACATGCCTACTCTGTGCCAGGCAGTGCAATAACAAATTTAGGTGGGTTACTTCATGAAATCATCCCAACAACCCTATGAGGAAGATACTCTTTCCCCTTTTACAGATGGGGTAATTGGAATAAAAAAGAAATAATTCTTCCAAGGTCATATAAGTAATTGAAAGAGTAATGTTTAAAGTCAGATTTATCTGACTCCAAAGCACATCTTTTTAGTGAAAATGACAGGAAGACTAAAATTGTGAATGACAAACCAAAGAAACGTGGTCAAAGGATTTAGAAAATAGGTTCAGTTGGGACTAGGTAGCTACCTATCCAGCCATTATGAGGACAAGCAAATGTTGGTCATGGCCTGAGGAAGTGTGTTCTGGACTGAAGCAAAACCAAACCAAACAAAAACAAACAAAAAAACTCCCTTTGTTATTTGGCACTGCCAAATTTTTATTTTATTGTCTCAAATTTTATTTTTTTATTTTATAAAAAATATTTTATTTTATTTCTTTGTCTCAAATGAAAAATGCATTTTGAGAATATTTTACAGCCCACTTATAATTAGAGCACTGTGGTCACATTGGGTTAAACTTTAGTACTTTCAGGATATAACTGTGAATTAAAAAAAGAAATAATATATAAGCCAAATAAAACAGTCTCTAACTATAAAAATTAAAATTCCCACTAAAAATTACAGAAGACAACTTTTTAAAAAGGCTTGAAATCAAATTCTTCACACTGTTCCGTGGTGATTCTGAATCTTAGGTAAACTTGTTATGATCCATTCATGTGAAAACTCCCATATTCCCACTATTAGTGAAAGAGCAAACTGCCAGCCACTCTGGGACCCCCAACCTCGGAGAAGGGAAATGCTGATAACTCAATACTGAATGCACAGGGAAAATAACTCATGCAAGGGCATTTTATTTAACATACAGATACGTAAGAGAGACTGAAAGCAGGGGAAGAGCTAAAAAACAAGACTCCCTAGGAAAAATAGCCTGCCCAACTAGTAAGTGAGTCACTTATGCAACCACACATTCACTCATCCTTTCTTTCATTAAGTAAATCCTGAGCTCCAGCTATGTGCCAGGAAAGATTTCAGACAACAGAAATGCAAAGCAGTGAGCAAGACAAAGCTCCTGACCTTGAGAAGATTGCCTTCTAGTGGGGCAGAGAGACAGAAGTGCCTCACACATAACATGGCAGCAGACACTGCAGAGAAGAAAGAGATGGACCAGGAGAGCTATTTCAGTGCCATGACCAGGGATGTCTTCAGAATCCTGAAGAACATGAGGGAATGAGCACAGTGAATAAGTGGGCAGGGACCATTCTAGGCAGAGAGGAGGGCATACCTGACGTTCCCAGGGAGGAAGAGTGCATGCACTTTCTAGGACATCAGTGTGGCTGGGCCAGGTAGGTCAGGATAAGAGGGAAAGGAAATGAGGAATGGTCAGGAGCCAGGCTATAAACACCTCTGTAGGCCAGAGTTAGGAGTATGAGTGTCACTCCAAATGTGCTGGGAAATCACTGCAAAGTTTTGAGAAAGACAGTAATATGATGTGATTTAAATTTTTAAAGGATCATCCTGGCTACTGAGTGAAGAATAGGCAATGAGGGATGTGAAGAAGGAAGACAAATTTGAAGGTCTTTGGTCATTTAGGAGGGACAATAGTGGCTTTAACTGGGCTGATCATAGCGAATGTGGTGAGAAGTGACCAGCTTAGGATATACTGGGAGGCAGAGACAGCTTCTAATGGATTTGATATGGATGAGAGAGAAAGGGAGAAATGAAGAATGATTCCAAATTGTTTTTCCCAAGCATTAGCACCACAATTTTTTGGCATTGAATTCTTAAATGAGGCAGGCCAGAAAAGGGGACAATAACCCAATTATCAGGGCAATCATGGATTGTAACTCTAAACTTCAGTTTTTCTTCATTAACCTTCTAGAATTTGCTTTCTAAATCTGCGTCTCATGCCTGAAACTTAGGGTCCGGTCTCCTCATGTGTTCCCTATAATGTACGTCTCCTCTTAGGAAATGGTCAACAAATGTATCCACATGATACATACTAAAAGTTGGGTGTGTACTTGTGATGAGCACCAGGTGATGTATGGAATTGCTGAATCACTATATTGTGCACCTGAAACTAACTGTAATGTTAACTATAGTGGAATAAATAAGTTATAAAAAAGCTAATATTAAATATGTTATCATTCGAAGGAGGTGTATGCAGCTTAAAGAAGAAATCAAGATTAAATAAAAGAAAGAAAATCCTAAAGATAGAAATACATATTCCCATTAATAGATACAGAAGAGAAATTCTGGGGTAGGAAAAGTGAATCAAGGCCCCCAAATTCAATTGCTGAGATAACCAGCTTGTCTTCCAGACAGTGGTGTTAATTCAAGGAATCCTGTAATCAAGCTACTCTTCAAATGCAAAGGGGAAAGGCAGAAGGAGTAAGGAATGGATTCATTGCTGTGAAGCAACGAGTAGAGACATCCTAAATTAGCAAAGCCAAAATTAGAAAAGTAGGCACATTTGGTGACTGTTTTTGAAAGACCTCCATCCTACTAATATGCCATAAAGTGATTCTAATGGCAACAGGATGGCAGGCCCATCAGAGTTTTCTAGGAACCTCTGCCCTTTAGAATATATGCTTTATCACTTTCACAAGGCTTAGAATTGCTTACAAAGTGTGGATTTCTTTTCTCCTTCTAAAGGCTTGGGTTTAAAGCAAAGCAACGTGGAATAAAATCTTAAGTGATTCAATGATGACAGATTGAAAGAATAATTGCATTAGTTAATGGTCATGTTTTGACTAAGCATATATAGATGTGCAAACACTCTTAGAATTGAAACCCTAGTGCAAGGTATTCAAATTAAATGTGTGTATATTAACAATCAGTGTACTGCAGCATGACTAATTTATGATAATGTCTGTTGTCCTTTTAAAGTTGTAAATGCATTTAGAAAAGAATTAACTTGTCATTTTTTTGCTGAACAGACGACCAAAATAAAGGGAATGGATCAAGCTTTATATATTTTATGCTCTAGTAATTTTTTATTGAATAGAGTGGGACTATTGATTATGGAAAGCTACTCTAAAGTGCAAAGCTCTTTGCCCTTCAGCAGATGGCTTCGCTAGCTAAACTCCACATATGTATTATTAATAGACTCCTATCGCTATGCACAGCACTTAGCAGTACGTTAACTTTCTTACACTAACACGGGAACAAATCTTCTATCCAAGAGGACTTAAAGTGACACAATGGGGACTCATGAAACAATATACACCAGTAAAAGACAGACTCAATAAAAAGACATCAGTCTTCTTCTGTTGAAACAATTTATAGATTATTTGAAACTATTGTTTCTCGTCTAAAGCAGAGTCTCCTGAGGGCTCCAGGTGATGACTCCTTTACTCCTCAAGTGCTGCTGAAAAGCAGCTTAATTAAAACATTTTTTAAAACATCCTTAATGAATCAATTAAAATATTTTTAAAATTGCATGGAGTTCCTATCATGTACAGGGTGTTAGTGCTGTAGTGGATGATCAATGGGAGAAGATACAGAAGATGTGATAGGTGATATGCATGCCATTCTGTTCTGGAAGGCAAACTTTTGCAAATTCAGACTGTGATCTCATTCCTCACCCTTTCTGAAGCTGTACTTACAACCTAATGAAAATAGAAACTTCTTATCTGGAAAACCAGACACGCTGTTAGCAGAAGCAAGACAGCCATTGGGGACCATGTCAAATCAAGCTTCATGTGTCCCTCCTTGTTCTGGGTAGATGTTCTTATTTAATCTCTTTGACGATGCCAATTTCAGCTGCTCTTAATAAGAAATGACTTTGAATCCTTCACACATGTTATATAATAAGTATGATCATGGAAGAAAATATCCTGTGCATGATGTTATTCTGGAATTGCCCTACCTAAGAACATTCATTCATTCATTCATTCACTCACTCACTCACTCACTCACTCACTCACTCACTCATTGTTTTCTGAGCATTTACAATGAGCCAGGCATTTTTATAAGTGTTACCCATTCTTAATTAGAGGAAAAAATAAACAAAAAAAGCCACATCTCTATGTATGGGATGATTTGTAAGAACATTACCAACTATTAAATACTCTTAAAGAATATGGTTATCTTGTTTTGGATCCTCTAGTTTTTAAAGAGTAATATTACAGAGAGTCTCTGACTTACAAGAGCTCAACTTACATATTTCTGATTTGTGATGGCATGAAAGTGAGACACATTCAGTAGAAACCATACTTTCAAATTTGATCTTTTTCCACCTAGCAATGTGTAGTCTGATACTCGCATGGTGCTGGGCAATGGCAGTAAGCCACAGTTCTCAGTCAGCCATGTGATCACAAGGGTAAATTACAGATACACTTAAAACCATTCTGTTTTTCACTTTCAGTAGTCAAAAAATTACATGAGATAAGCAATATTATTATAAAAGAGGCTTTGTGTTAGATTATTTTGCCCAACTTTAAGCTGATTTAAGCATTCTATGCACATTTAAGGTAGGCTAGGCTAAACTATGATGCTTGGTAGGTTAAGATAGAATAAATGCATTTTCGACTCACATCTTTTCGACTTCCATAGGTGTATCGAGGGGTAACTTCAACATAAGTCAAAGAAGATCTTTTTACAAGATTCTTAAGAAGCCTGCACTAAGTGAACAGAAACTGAAAGTTTTCCATTTCCTGAATTCCCCAGCCATTAGCACAGTGACAGGGTGAAGGTGTCGGACCAACACCTCTTCACAACACACAAACCCTATTTCAGCACTTACACAGTTCCAGTGGGCAAAGGAGGCCAATAACCAAGTCAAGTTTTGACTACCATCCTTTTCCTTAGCTCTATCCCTGGCTTCAATATCATCTATAAAGATATATAAATGAATCCCCAGAGCTTTCTCAAAGAAAAAGAATTTTATCTAGAAAAATCTAAAATTGGGTTCAATGCCTTAAAGAGATGTTAGGAACAAACAGGCTGGCCACAGGGAGTTGTTACAGAAACAAATCAAAGTAGGCTGCAGGAGGCCCAGACACTTCTCTCTCTATGAGTCTGCACAGATAGACCATAATAAGGTAAATTCATACATACCAGAGATAAGGAGGGATGGATTGTGAGAGCCCATCTATTCAGTGCCAGACCCAGGTATTGAAACAATGTGTTACAAATGGGCTTTTCTGTGTAGTTTTTTTTTTTCACACAGTATATGTAATAGTATTAACCACTCAGCCCCTGCCTCAAGATCTAAGCAGTTTTAATCTACATTGGTCACTGTCACCTTTTAACAGTGCCTTATAGTATCTTATAATCCATTTCAAATTCCAAATGATCATTTAAGAGGCAGAACAGCCTCTTAACAATTTTTGTGTGAAAATTGCTATCTCCTGCAGAAGTGGTGGAAGCTGCTGATGGGTCACCTGAGGTGTCACTTCCAAGAAAGATGTTGATATTTTTCAATATTTGTGTGTGTTACAGTGTCTTCACTCTCTACACAAATACACAAGATCTGGAGTCACAGCTGTTCCAGCATCAGGCCATGCCTCAATTATCTGACATTAAGCATTTAAAATGCTTTCCTTATACTATAGTAAACAGGGCCACCTTATTTATGGTCTTAGAATGCTTTTCACCATCCTCTGAGTTGAGATGTAGGATCTAATAATCAGGACATAAGAAAAGACACAAGAACCAAGGTAGCTTAAAACACATATCTTTCAATGTTTTGAGGTAGACATTAACATAATGCCTAAGGTCACAATGCCTAATGACAGGAGATAAACACACAAGAGAAAAGGTGACAAGTGACAAGCAGATTCATCTTGTCTCTCTCATTTCTATGCCCACCCTCATACGATGCAATGTGAGTACTTGTTATGTTGGAAGGGGACACGAACTTAGAAGTAGGTTGTGGAAAGCAGAATGAAGAGGCTTCTTGGAGTCTATACATGTCTTAGTTAAAAACATACTCTGGAAACAAACTTAAGGCTTTACTATGCTAACTTCTTTATAGTTCTGTAATTTCCATGGTGGCATAACATAGACTAGCTTCTGTGTCCTTTCAAGTTTACTTAAATTCTGGTCTCAGGGAGCACTTCTTAAAACGGGCTCCTCTTGGTCACCATGCCTTTAATGGGATCACACCTTAGGGACTGACACTCATGGTATTTACCACTAAAATGCTGACCAGCAGAGTCCAGCTGGTGAGAAGAGTAGCCCCAAAGTTAGGCAACTGAAGAACTTTTTGAGCAATATTAATATGTAGAACCAAGGGTACTTCTCTAGCTCTTCCCTCTTCCTGGAATATTTTCCCTCGAGTTATCTAAAAGGTTGATTTCCTCACTTTTTCAAGGTCCCCTATCATATTCTGCTTGTGCAAATGAGACTTCTGTAATGACCCTGTTTAATTGTGTAACCTGAGCTGACCCCACATCACAGCATCCCAGCAATCCTGCTATAATGTTTTTTTTCCCCCACAGCTCATGCACACAGTGTATAGCTTATTTATTATATTTATTTGGTATACCTTCACTAAAATTTAAGCCCAATGAGTAGGGGAAGGATTTTGACTATTTTGTTCTCTGAGGTATCACAAACATTAAACATAGTGTTCGGCACATAGCAAGAGGTCAATGTACATTTATTGAATGGATGAACACATCTCTTATAGCACAGATGGTGAATGGGTAAAAGCCAAATTGCATTCTGAGAGAGTTTTAAAAAACACTATGAGAAGCCACTGAACATTTCCCTACTGGGGAGAAATATGGTAAATTAGATTGCTTGATGTATATGAATTGCTCATGAATTCTGGGAAAGGAGAAATGGGCATTTTTTATTCCCTAATAGATTTTTGTTTCCATTTCCCCTGTTCACAATGAATTTTAATCACCAATGTCACACTAGAAACAAAAGTTAGTACACAGCCTTTATGCTTTCCTGTGGTAGAGGCCACAGCTCAGATTTCAGACAAATAAGAATGTCAGCCAATGTTAATTCTGTTGTTATTTATGCATTCTCCTGGAATCAGTTGCTAACACATCATTCTCCCTAGGAAACATTGGTTGGTATTCAGTGAGTTCTCAAGGACTCCTATTTCCTACAAATTTACTATTTGAGAAGGTTTGAAAAAAAAAATGTCAAATTCAGTAACATTTCCAAACAGCAGAACTAGAGGGCCAGGTTCATTGTCAATGAAATTTGTCAGACCTATTTTCAGATGTTAAAGTTCAATCAAATGAAGATCAATAAAGAAATTCATCTTTGGTACATCTTGAATCATTACCATTCCACATCATTTTGTTGGAAAGAAACGATACCCATAAACACATAAATATGTGTATATATGCCCTTACCCGGGGATGTGTCTTCCTTACAGCTATCATGAAAGTCATGGAAAGAATATTGACTTTGAAGCCAAATAGACTTCAGTTTTGATTCTGAACAATACCAATTTGCATCACTTTTACCCACAAAAGTGTCCCATTTTGATGATAAGCTTACTGTTCTTCTAAATAATCTTTGTTAAATCTCTGACATAGTTATTGGCCAACAGTATGTACTCAATAAAAGGTAGTCATTATTTAACAAATGTAAATGCAATTCAACTTTCTAGTAATCAGAGACGAACTGCTCTGACTCCCAAGAGAATTGTAATAATTTTTAACAAAGAAAAGAGAAGAAAAAAATGGACAGATGTCTATAAATCAACATCTAGAAGAGGTCGCTATCCTTCCATGAAAGGAATGAAGGAAAAAGGAATCAAGATCAAGTTTATCATTAAACCCAGATTCCATTCCTGGAAGCCTAACATTGGGAGCCCTTCTGAATTATGCCTCCATAGAAAAAAATATTTCACATTACTCAGAAAAAATAATTTTCCCTACCCCAATAAATCACCACAATATGCCATCTAAGGAAAGGAGAGATTTTCTTTCTGGAGGAAATGAACACACCTGCAAATAGCAACAAAAGGATTGATTCCCTTCTTTGTAATGCCCTCTATGTGCTGAGCACTGGGACTGACATTTCATGTGCCTGGTCTATATGTATTCAACCCTCAATTTAGGCAGTATAATTGGACTCATTTTATTGAAAAGGAAAATGCCTTGGAGAGATTGTATAGCTTGCCCCAAAACGCACAATTAATATATGATGGTGATGCAATTTTAATCCAAGTGTGTCCAAAATCAAAAGGAACAAAGATCTCAGGCTTTATGTAATTTCCAATCACATTCTTTTCCTCAGTATCAGCGTTTTGAAAGAATTGACACATATTCAACACAACTAGGAAAGATTCTGTGTGACAATAAGTTAATCTTTAAAGAATCATCAACTACATCTACCTCTTCTGTTTTTGAGGTACAGACTGATACGAATCTAAGGGGTCATCTTGGTAAAAAATGAACAAGCAGTAAGTAAGGAGTTGAATCTACACTGAAATCAATGATGAAGTGGAGGAAGTGAGTGGCTAAGAATCTGACAACAGGAACTTGCCCCTTGATTCATCCATCCCTGCCTCATCCTATATACACATCATCTCAAGCATAAAGAATAGTAAGCCCATCAATAATGCCTGTTGATTTTGATTAATTGTGTCATTAATTTTTGTAAGAAGCTGTTTTTTGCCTCATTTTACTTTTCATTGATTCTTGAACCTTATACACCCTAAGAAACTATAGAAAAGATCTATCTAAAATAGCTACAGATTTAAAAGACAGAGTTCAGGGCAGCTGTCCAGCAGCAGCAAATGTATCCCTAAAAGACTTCTGAATAGTCAGCTCCAAATGACTTCTGTCATTATCATACTTGGACTACCAGTGAGTCAACAACCTAGAGAAAAATACATTGGAGCTCTTCACCAAGGACGATACATACAGACAGGCAAAATATAACTAATATAAAAATATTAAAATATAGTTACTAATTTTACTAATCCAGGTCAAGCCTTTTCCCAACATTCTTTGGCTCCCCCAGGACTCTGTACTAGAAACAATGTGCAGGGTGACAATAACCTTTACAGACAGAATTGCATTAGAATTAGGGTGTTGCCACCCACTAGCTATGTAATCTCAAAAATTATTTAATCTCGCTAAGCATCAACAGCCTCATTTGCAAAATGAAGATGTTATGAAATTCATCTTTGGTAAAAATATGTCTAGTCTCTAGGCTGTCTTCTAGTTTCTTAGGTTGTCATAAAATTTAGGTGTTACATGTCAGGTAATGATAACAAATGGTTATTGAGCATTCATTATATGCCAGGTGTTAGATGAAGTAAATACTGCTAGCAGATGCATAAGCTAAGGCACTAGATTTAAGTTACTTGCCAAAATTCACAAATTTAGAAAGTCACAGAAATAGGATTCCAGCCCAAGGAATCAGAAGCCCATGCTCTTCCACCGTGCTGTACTGCTTTGTGTGGATCTCAAAACTGAGTAAAGACTCAACAATTATGAGTCACAGTTACTGTTGTTACCATCCCTACACTACATAAAATGAGGTTATATGGAACACTCGATACTCATGCAAAGAATGTATAATACCTGTGACATGGTTGCAAGAGTTCTTCAACAATACAGGCCTCTTTCTCAAGAAGTTCAGGGCATTCCTTTCCACCCCCAATAGCAACATGCTTCACTTTCCGGCTCCTGCTCCTAAATCCTGGTGAGAGACTTTCTGAACGACACGTTTTAGAGCAAGGGCTCCAGGAGGACCATTCCGTAGTTTCACAGTCTTTCGGCATGATGCAGGACTGGACAGTCAAAGGGAAGGAGTCTTGCATGCAAAGGCTGAAGGAACAGAAGCAAAAAACAGTAGAGCACAGATTAAACAGATGCAAGCAACATTATGAAGCACCTGTTATGGAAAAAAAAAAACTCTGACATTTGATATAAGCTCTCAAATATGGTTAAAAATGTTAGAGGCATCATGATAAAATAAGAAAGAACATCCATTTTAAGAAAGTATGCTCTATTTTATCTGAAACTGTGAAGTTACTTCACTCTAGCAGAACATATATGTAAGAAGAGTCCACCCTGAACTTTGTCTGAAGCATTACCAAAAATAATGGAGGCTCTCCTACTATGCTTTCACCTACAATATAACATACAGTCGCCATTTGTTGACTGGTCCCCAGGTGTCACACACTGTGCTGCATCTCACAGGTACTTTCTCACATCAGTCTCATGAGATTATGTATTATTACCTCCATCTGTAGAAAACAGGCTCAGGAAGGCTAAGTCATTTGTCAAAGGTCAAACAACAGTACAACTGTAGAGTATTAATCTAGATATTCTTTTACATATTGAGCTATGAAAAAAAATAAACAAATGTGATAACATGTTTCCCCCACGCTGCTAGGCTCTTATCATTAATTTCCTCATTTGCACAATTAAAGTGCTATCAAATGCTAACAATCTAATTGGGAAACAAATAAATAAATAAAAAGGATAATGGGATACTGGGATGAATCCAACACAAAAGCATTTATAATGATGAGGAAAACAGTTGATGAGTCAGTGATGGACCCCCTAGGAAGGCCTGGGGGATGAGAGGAGCTGAGGAGGAGGTTCTAAGCATTAGAGCTGCATTTCTTTGAAAGATTAATAGGAACTTCTGGAGCACAGAAAGATTATTTTAGGTCACTGAAACAGCATATTTGAAGCCTTGATGTAAAACTTTGTGAGGATGGAAACCAAAGGTATGCCAGTGCTAGATGTACTATTGTTTCACAAGAACTATTAAATTTTTAGGAATTTTGCATGCTAGCTAATTTCCTGCAAGTAACTTAAAATTGGCTATGGTGGGAGTATTTACACTACAGAAATCAACAAATTCTGTAAAACAAGGTGCCCACCCCTACTGGACTGGGAGTTAAACATTGATAAATACACCAAAAGGGGGTAAATAAAAGCCAATTTGTCAGCTGCCAAATATCTGTCAATTTATAAAGCACAATGCTCAAAGTGCTTCCTATAGGAAGATATAGTTCACATATTAATTGACCCCTTTTTCCCCCCACTTTTTGTTAGCCATTTCCTCATTCTATCAAAAGCATCCATTACCTTGGGGAAGAAAGGGATGATTTTGATAGGAATATAAGTCAATACATTTTCAAACATTGACTTCCAAAAGTGGGCCTGTGAAAACTGGTGGAGTAATGAACTATATAGTCAGGATTCAATAATGGTTCCTCTGCATGTGTTTAAAAAGAGAGAAGTAGTAAAAACGATTCCATGTTTCTTATATACAAAAATATGTTGATAAGGGAGCCACCACCAGAGAAATGGATTACAGAAGGTGATGCCCATGGGAAAATAAAACATGTTGAAATTCAAGTAAATTATAGTGAGGTTTCCATATTGATATCCCTCATCAAGCCACAGAGAGTTCATGTGTTTATGTGAGTTAAGGACAAATGGGGCTAGGCAGGGCTAGGTAGGGGACCAGGGAAGCAGGCTCACAAAAATCCAAAAATGTGGAGATGAGAGGAAACCAGAGATAAATAAATCAGATCATCCTGTCCCAGATGCCAGAGATGGGGTCTTGTTATAACAGCTACTTGTGACCAACAAAGAATTACCAAAAAAGGAGCCTAAAAAGGAAGTTAGCCATTAAAGATGTTATCACTAGTCCTTACTCAATGATGATATCAATAGATATGTCAAAAGATTTAGGTTCCCTGGTTGGCTTTCAATAAAAGACCAACCCTAAAAGCCCTCAGTGGCAACCTTGTCTGGACCCCTCTCACTCCTGAGAGCTTTCTCTTTGCTTAATAAACTTGCATGCCTTTACTCACTCTCCTGTGTCCACAAGATACATTCTTTGACTCTGTGAGACAAGAACCAAGCTCTCCCGTATCACATATGTGTGTGTACATATATATAAATACATACACACATATATACTTAATATAGACACATATATACTTAATATATACATATATACACATATATACTTTTAAGTCTATTCAAATCAGATTATTCCCTTCAAAATGAAAAAGGCAATGTATACCTCATTACCATTATTCCCTCCAATGTAACATTTTGGGAGATTTGGATTGATGGGGGAACAGAGGACTAGCTGAGGACAAAGCACAAGCCTGGGGCTGCACATTGACGAGTCCTTGAAACAGGGAGAGGGACATTCCTCTGTGGACTCAACTCCCTCAATGTTAATACTTTGCTAAGGGCAAAAGGCAATCTTAGCCTGACCCCCAGGATCCTGTAAATCTACTTTAACATATAAAAAATCCTTTAGAAATTTCCTTTATCACTAAATCCCCAAGATCTGTGTTGGCAATCATCCCCCAAGCACATGGCCCACCAATATATATCTGAAGGGTCTCATGGCTCAGGTTTTATTAAACGGTAATAAGTGATCTTTTCTTTCTTTTTTTTTTCTTAAGGTTTTATTTATTTATTCATGAGAGACACACAGAGAGAGAGAGGCAGAGACACAGGCAGAGGGTGAAGTAGGCTCCACACAGGGAGCCCAATGTATGACTTGATCCCAGGACTCCAGGATCACGCCCTGGACCAAAGGCAGGTGCTAAACCACTGAGCCACCCAAGGATCCCCTAAGTGACCTTTTTCCAATAATAGCTAGGCCCCTCAAGGTCCCGGAAACTCTGTTTCCAAAATTCCTTAGAGAGTATGCTATCCTCAACCTAACCCCTCCCAACTCCCAGGTATATAATTAGTCACCCCTCACAGGCCTGGGGCAGCAACTCTTCCTGCCCACAAGTTCTGTCCCCATGCTTTAATAAAACCACCATATTGCACCAAAGATGCCTCAAGAATTCTTTCTTGGTCATCAGCTCTGGACCTCACCCCACCAAACTTCACCTATATTCCAAAACTTCATCAGTATTAAGACACAGTAGGAGGAACGTCTCTTGAAAATGTCCCACCTAAAAAAAAAAAAGAAAAAGAAAAAAAAAGAAAATGTCCCACCTATGTCAGAATATACTATCTCTGTGCATGCTGGGGGTAGGGGGAAAAGACCTCTTTTAGTGTATCACACAGCAGAAACCTGTTGATCAAGAAGTATCTAGGTTTCTCACCTTTCAGGAATTGTTATCAGCATTCCAAATTCATACATTGAAGTGCCAACTGTCAGTACCTCAGAATATGTGTCTATTTGAAGGTCTTTAGAGAAATAATGAAGTTAAAATGAGCTCACCAGCGTGGGCTCTAATCCCACATATGAATGAATGGTATGAATGGTCTGCTTCCAAGAAGAGATTAGAACACGGGCACATACAGAAGAAAGACTGTGAAGACAGAGAAAGAAGATACTGTCTACAAGCCAAGCAGAGAGGCATCAGATCACTGACACCTGATCTTAGATTTTCCAGACTCCAGAACAGTGAGAAAATTAATTCCCACTGTTTCAGCCACCCAGTCAGTGATACTTTGTTAAGGCAGCTCTACCTCACACAGTAATACAAAACTTAATGGAGTTTTTCAATTTATGTGTTTTTAGAAAAAAAAAAAAAAAAGGCTCAATTTCCAAGACAGACTTTCCTCTCCCTTTTACATAGAAGGTCCCACACTATGTAGTTCTCTATCTATAACTGAAGTGGTGGTTTTGTTCTTCCCATTTACCAGCTTTCACTCTCTGTTGCTCATCTTCCCCAAAATGACTTTCCTACTGCCTCAGGAGAATGGATAAGACTTGCAAGGAGTTGCAGGGATTGATCAGGGACTTTCACATTTTTGAAAAAGGCTCCTAATTTTTGGAATTAGGAAATGCATATGTTCCATTGAAAACATACTCACTTATTTTTAATGCTATTTTTTACAAACGTACCTTCTTGGTGTAAAAAAAAAAATTCATAAAAGGTACCACAGAAGGCTCTGGTCTACTTTGATCAGTGAGATTATATAGATAAGCACTAAGTGGTGAATAAGAAATACCTGGGCATTGAATTTTGCATCACAATACATTAGCATGACCTTAGTTTCTTGGCTACTTAATTTCATTATCTGCAGGAAAAAAAAAAAAAAAAAGATAATAAAATGTGATTTACTCACCCCTACCCATCATAGTTGTAGTAACTTTTAGTATAAATAGAATAACCTTATAAACCAAAGCCCATTACAAATATTATCATCTACTTACAGAAATGGAAATTAATCCTTTTATAGAAGGTGGTGTGTCTTCTTAAAACAGACATATACTGTGGATTTGTCTTAAAAAAAGATGCTATGGTAATTATAACTGCTTGACATTTACAGAACACGTTGTCATTTGTAAATTAATTCACAAGTATTCACTGTAAAGGAAATCACTGAAACTAAAAATTACTCTAGTAATTCTTACTTCCTCTGAAAATGTAGGAAAATCTCTTTATTTAGAAAATAAGACAGAAACTCTTACAAGACAAAATTCAACAGAAAACTATCTTCTCTTCATCAACACTTCAGTTACTATTTTTAAAAATGTTAAATATCTCAAACATTCAGAAAAGTTAAGTAATAGAATGCATACTCCTAGACTTTACTAGCATAGTTAACGTTTATGTCAGATTTCATTAAATAAAAATATTTTATTTTGTAAAATAAATAAAATTTATTAAAAAAACAAATTCAGGTAAACTTTCCTGTGTTCCTTGTAATTCCTTCTCCAGACATAGCCACCATCTTGACATCTATTTTTGTTATTCTCTACAATGTCTTTATACTTCAACTAAATATGTATATGTTCATAAATATCTATAGCATTCATTGTCTTGCATGTTTTTAAAAGTTTTACTTAAATGTTTTATTAAATGTATTACTTTTGGAAATTATTTTCCTCACTTAATATTATGACTTCTAGCTCTACCCATGTTGATAAATACAGATAGTGTGCTTTCATTTTCATTAGTAATATTCCAATATGAGTACATAGAAATTCATTTATTCATTTTCCAATTAGTGCACATTTTGGTTGTGTTTACTTTCTTGCAAATCCACAGGATTATTTATTGAACCTCTTTTTATATGTCTTTGTACTACATATGTGAAGTATTTTCTTTAGTATATTTGTCCTGAGTTGAGCCATAAATATTCACATAGCAAATGTATTAGGTATTGTGAGATGTTTCCTTTCTTACATGTTCAAAAAGGCAGTATCAGATGTTTGTTTTTTTTAATATTAGAAAAGTACATTTGTTTTTTGAGCTTACCATTGAGTTTTATATTCTTCTTACACTTAAATGGCTATTCAGTCATCCTATCCATATTGACCATCCATATTGCTTGTCCATTATGGTAGACTGACTAATGCCCACCTTTTTCCCAAGAAAGGAATTCTCCTATCTCTTGTTTCATTGTATAGATCTGACTATTAGTTTTAAGAAAGCTGACTGGAGGAAGGAAGCTGTCAGGGCACTCTCGCAAATTATGTATGGATCTTCATTCCATCTACATGTTCACAGAATTATTTTCACACTTACACTATATTCTGCGTGTAAAGGAGAAACTTTCAGACCTATTGAGATTATACTGTGGTAACAAATCCTGAAAACTGAATGATTTAACAAAATAACTGTTCATTTTCCTTCTGCATACAGTTCAGTGTAGACTATCCTAGAAGGCACTCTACCTAAAGACTTAAAGATCCAGTTTGTCCATCTTATATATTCACCATCTAGAATACATGAATTCTAAGTTCACCTTTAGAAAGGAAAGGCAGGGTAGGAGGATGGTCCAAAGTGATTTATAACTTTAGCTAAGAAGTGGCTTACTTTACTTCTGTCTATATTTCATTGGCCAAATCAGTCAAATGGCTCTAATATAACTGCAAAGAAGATGGTGAAATAGCTTTCTATGTGCTATGGAAGAGGCGAAAATGTGATAAACACACAGCTTTGTGTCTCGTGAATCTGTGCCATGTAAGCTGACTTGCTTTTTGCAGATCTTCCAACTGAAAGGGAGCTTTCAGTTTTTTCCACTCTGCTAGGTAAATTACCACTCATCCATCTGCTTTCCAGCTCCCAAAATTTGTTGGCATTTCTATTTAGCTGTCATATCCCTTCCTATTATATTTGCCCTTGAGAGTTTATGTCTTTTTTATTCCTTTACTGTTAGTTAAGTGGGATTCTATAATATAGCAGTGATAAATGATCATGTTCATTTTGCCATATTTAACAAGAAGCCAGAAAAGTTAACTGACACGGAGCTTTGTTAAAGCCACATAATGATCCAATCTATAAATTAACAAATTTCTGAAGAGCTGAATCTACTCTAGACATGGAAAAACTACTGGCTAGAAGTAATTAAACATATATGAATAAAGTATCAAATTGTGGAATTATTTTCACTTTCATTAATCTTGATCTACATTATGTAACATTTGTTTACAGAATTTAATACTTCAAAAACACACTATATAGTTAAAAACTTATTTTTATAGAAGTGAAACTGCAACTAACTTGGGCCCTTTGAAAGCACAGTTATTCTAATTATTTAGCAAAAACACTGCTGTCCATATGTTAGCAGCTTACCCAAATCATAGCTGACTAACAAGGGAACAGTTACTTCCAGAGCTCACAGATTCTAACTTAGAGAATTATTGCAAGATCACATCATGAAAATAACACTAGGGAATAAAAGGTGAATGGAGAAATGAAGAGAAATGAACTAAAACTGAGATAGGCTTAAAAAAGAATACATTTGGGAAATCAGATATAATATATGCCATTTATTTTAAGAATTTTGACTCCAAACTGGTGGTATTTTTCTGCCACTGGTTAAACTAACTGGGATATCTGAAAAGAAAATAAGAGTTATAGCCTAAAGAAGAAAAAAGGCACATAACAAGTCTTACATGAAATCCCTAGATGCTTCAGAAAGTGGACTAAAATGTGGGCTGCCTATGACAATATAAAATTCAGCAAAAAAAAGACATTCAAATAACCAAAGTTTCTAAAATGTCTGGAAGGCAAATTTGAAAATGTAAGAATTTAAAATTAGTCAGAAAAAAAATACTAAACACTAAGCATTACTGAGAAATTTTAGCTGGGACATTATGAGTTTACTTCCTTTCGATGACCTCCTTGTGCGGCCAAATTAACCTGAGGTAAAAGATGTCTTGTTTAACAAAAAAAAAATACTTAGGTTAAAATGTATAACTAAGAGGGCCATCCTGAAGTTATTTAAATTTTTTCTCTCTGATTCTCAATAAAATAAAACTATTGAATAAAATAAAGTTATTGAACTCCATAAAATAAAGCTATTGGAATGCCTTTCAATTTCTTTTTTCCAATTTTATTGAAAAATTATTGACATACATCACTGTGTAAGTTTAAAACATACAGCATGATGGTTGGGGTTTACATTATTGTGAGATGATGACCATATTAGATTTAGCTAATGCCCATCTTCTCAGATAAAATAAGAAAAGAAAGAAGAAAAGAAAAAAGTAAAAGAACAAAATTCCTCTTTGTGATGAGAACTCAGGCCTTAGTCTCTTAACGTCTCTATGTAGCATACAGCAGTGTTAGCTATAATCATTATGCTGTACATCACATCCTTATATTTACTTACCTTAAAACTGGAAGTTTATATCTTTTCCCACCTTCCTCTGCTTCTACCTCTCCCTCACCCTCCGCCTCTGGTAACCATAAGTCTGATCTCTTTTTCTATGAGGTTTTATTTCTTTGTTTGTTTAAGATTACACATATAAGTGAGATCATGTAATATTCATTTTTTCTGCCTGACTTATTTCACTTAGCATAATGCCTTTGAGGTCCATCCAAGTCTTCACAAATGGTAAGGTTTCTTATTTTTTATACCTAATAATATTCAATTACATATATTTTATACATTATATATAGTTCATATCTATATACACATATATACACAATTATACACACATACACATACATACACACACACACACACAGACCCCACAATTCACAATTTCTTTATCCATGCATCCATCAGTGAATACTTAGGTTGTGTCCATGAATGGTTATTGTAAATATGCTGCTATGAACATGGAGGTGAAAATATCTTTTTAAGTTGGTGTTTTCGTTTCCTTTGGATACATTCTCAGAAGTGGAATTGGTACATCATATTGTAGTTCTATTTTTAATTTTGGGGGGATCCTCCCTACTGCTTTCCATAGTTGCTATGCCAAGTTACAATCCCATCAACAGTACACAAGTGTTCCCTTTTCTCCACATCCAAACCAGCATTTGCTATCTCTTGTCTTTTTGATGATGGCAATTCTAACACACATGAGGTGATTCTTGTAGTTTTAATCTGCATTTCCCTAATGACTAATGATGTTGAGCATCTTTTCCTGTAACTGTGGCCTTTTGGGTATCTTCTTTGAATAAATGTTTTTCAGGTCCTTTACCCATTTTTAAATTGGAGTATGTAGTATATATGCAAGTATGTATTGAGTTGTATAAATTCTTTATATATTTTCGATATTAACCCCTTATCAAATATACAGTTTGCAAATATTTTTTCCCATTCTGTAGGTAGTCTTTTCATTTTGTCAATAGCTTTTTTTTGCTGTGCAGAGCTTTTTAGTTTGATATAGTCCCATTTATCTCCTTTGTTGTTACTGTTGTTGTTTCTTACGCTTAAGGTGTTATATCCAAAAAACCATTACCAAGACCATGTCAAGGAGCTTTATTCTTTAGTTTTCTTCTAAGATTTTCAGTTCCAGGTATTATATCTAAGTCTTTAATCCATTTCAAGGTAATTTTGTGAGTGGTGTAAAATATAGGTCCAGTTTCATTCTGATACATATGAATACCCAATTATCTCAGCACCTCTTATTAAAGAAATGTCTCTATGGATAAATAAAATAAAAAATATTTAAAATAAATAAATAAAATACATCTGATTTGTAGCTTTAAAAAAAAGAATTTTTATCATGAATGGATGTTGAATTTTGTTAAATGCTTTTTCTGCATATATGGAGATGATCATATGATTCTCTCATTCTATCAATGTGAGGTATCACATTGATTGGTGCATTAAAACATGACTGCAGGGCAGCCCCGGTGGCTCAGCGGTTTAGCGCCGCCTTCAGCCCAGGACCTGATCCCGGAGACCCAGGATCAAGTCCCACATCGGGCTCCCTGCATGGAGCCTGCTTCTCCCTCTGTCTATGTCTCTGCCTCTCTTTCTCTGTGTCTCTCGTGAAATAAATAAAATCTTAAAAAAAAAAAAAAAAACATGACTGCATCCCAGAAATAAAGCCCACTTGATCACAGCATACCATTCTTTTAATGTGTTGCTAATTTCAGTTTGCTAGTATTTCATAAGAATGTTTGCATCAGCGTTCATCAAGGATATTGACCTATAGTTTTCTTTAATAGTAATATCCTTTTTTTGGTTTTGGTACCAGGATAGTGCTAGCCTTGTAAAATGAGTTTGGGATGGCTCCTTCTGCTTTAATATTTTAGAAGAGTTTGAGAAGGAATGGTGTTGAGTCTTCTTCAAATGTATGGTAAAGCTCATCAGTGAAGCCATCTGGTCCTGGGCTTTTCTAGGTTGAGTGATTTTTTATTACTAACTCAATCCCCTTCCTAGTAATTGGTTTATTTAGATTTTCTATTACTTCCTGATTTAGTCTTAGTGAACTCTATGTTTTAATAATTTTTCCATTTCTTCTAGGTTGTCCAGTTGTCGGGTTATTATTCATAGCGGCCCCTCATGATCTTTTCAACACCTCTGGTATCAGTTGTAACATCTACTTTTTCACCTATAATTTCTAAATTGGAGGGTTTTCTTTTTTCCTTGGTTAGTCTCGCTAGGGGTTTGTCAATTTTATCTTCTTTTTTTTTTTTTTTTTTTTTTTTAGATTTTATTATTTATTCATGAGAGACAGAGAGAGAGAGGCAGAGACACAGGCAGAAGGAGAAGCAGGCTCCATGCAGGGAGCTCGACGTGGGACTCAACCCCCGGTCTCTAGGATCACGTCCTGGACTGAAGGCGGCAGTAAACCGCTGAGCCACCTGGGCTGCCTCTCAATTTTCTCTCTTTAAATAACCAACGTTGTTCATTGATCTTTTCTAGTGCTTTTCTGCTGTCTATTCCATTTATTTATGTTCAAATCTTTATTATTTCTTTTATTCCACTAATTTTGGGCTCAGTTTGTTCTCCTTTTCCATGTTCCTTAGGTGTAGAGTTCGATTATTAGCGTCTTTTTTGCTTCTTAATATAAGCATATACTGCTATAAACTTCCCTCCTAGAACTGCTTTTGGTGCATCCCATAAATTATGGAAGTTATTTTTCCTATTGTGTCTGTCTTAAGAAACATTTTTTTATTTCCCCTTTCACTTCTTCAATTCACTGGTTCTTCAGGAGAGTGTTGTTTTATTTCCATGTGTTTGTGAATTTTCTAATTTTCTTCTTGTTACTGATTCCAAGTTTCATGCCATTCTAGTCAGAGAAGATACTTGGTATGATTTCAATCTTCTTGAATTTTCTAAGACATTTTGTGGCTTAACATACTCTAACCTATTCAATAGTCCATGGTTATTTGAAAAGACTGTGTATTCTGCTGTTGTTGAATAGAATACTCTTTGGGTGCCTGTTAGGTCTATAGTGCTATTCAAATCTGCTGCTTCTTTATTGATTCTCTGTCTAGATGATTTATACATTATTGACAGTGGGGTATTAAAGTTCCTAACTATTACTGTTTATTTTTCCTATTAGCTCTGTTAGTGTGTGCTTTCTATAGTTAGGTGCTCCAATACTGGGCACATCAATATTTATAATTGTTAAATCTTCTTGATGTATTAACCCAATTGTCATTACATTATGACCTTGTCTCTTTACCATTTTTAGTTTAAAGCCTATTTTGTCTGATATAAGGAAGGTACCCCTGCTTTTTTGGGGTTTCCATTTGCTTGAAATATCTTTTTTCCATCCCTTTACTCTCAGTCAATGTGTGTTATTAGGGCTAAAGTGAGTCTCTTCTAGGTTGCTTTTTGTTGAATCCTAGTTCTTTTTTATCCATTCTGCCATTCTATATGTCTTACATTTAAAGTGACTATTGTTAAATAAAGACTTCTTGTTATTTTTAATTGTTTTCCATTGTTTTGTAGATTCAATGTTCCTTATTTTTTATTCACTGTCTTTGTGTGTGTGTTTTGATGTCTTTTGGTCAGCATGTTTTGTCTTCATCAGGTTCTTTTGTGTAATTACTATACGATTTCCCTTTGTTGTTTCCAGGACTTACATAAACTATCTTAAATTTATAGCATCCTCGTTTTAAAACTGAAAACTTCAATAGAATTAATAAACTTTACACTTACTTCTCCACCCCTTCCATTTTTGGTCATTGCTATTATAATTCACATTTTTTATATTGAATAACTAATAAGAGATTACTGTAGTCATTATTTTTGCTATGTTCTTTTTTTAACTTTTAAACCAGTTATTGAGTGAGTTATGCAGCACCATTCTCATACTGCAAAATCTAACTATGACTATATATTTATCATTACCATGAATTTTATGTGAGTTTTTTCCTTCTTTTTTCTTAAATGTTTTCATGATTTTAATTAGTGCTGTTTACTTGCACTCAAATAATTCCCTTTAGCAATTCTTGTAAGGCATATTTGGTGATAACAAACTCCCTCAGCTTTTGTTTGTATTAGAAAGTTGTTATCCCTCCATTATTTCTGAAGAACAGCTTCACCAGGTACAGAATTCTTAGTTGATGTCTTTTTTTTCCTTTTAGTATTTTTAATATGTCATCCCATTCTCTCCTGACCTAAAAATTTTGCTCTTAATTTCTAGGTTTTATTTTTATGATTTTAAACTTTTCAATAGGTAGTAAAACTAACATCATGCACTAATGCTAAAATAACAATGTTAAATTATATTTTATTTTTATTATTTCTTAAAGATTTTATTCATTTATTCATGAGAGACAGAGAGAGGCAGACATAGGCAGAGGGAGAAGCAAGCTCCCTGCACGGATCCCAATGTAGGACTCAATCCCAGACCCCAGGATCACACCCTGAGCTGAAGGCAGGTGCTCAACCGCTGAGCCACCCAGGTGTCCCTGAAATTGTATTTTAAATATGTTGTTCGGTTTTTTGGGGTAGATGGAGAAATTGTGCTATGAATATAAAGATAAGCATAATGATATATTGAGATATAAAATTTGTAGAAGGAATATCCTTGACAGTGATATTATATTAAAATGGAATATTTTTGGTATTGTGATCATTTCTTGTTACTAGAAAACATTATTCAACACAGATTTAAAATATGGTACAAAAAAAATAAAATAAAATAAAATAAAAAATAAAAAAAAAATAAAAATATGGTACAAGTCCCAGAATAAAATGGGTTTTATTTTCTCCAAATTTCTTAGAATACTAAGAATGATATGTAAGCACATATTTATGGATGTTTATGTATATAAACAGAGATAAAAGCAATATTAGCAATCATCTGAAGATCTTACCCATTATCCTCATTTTATGGAAAAGTAAATTAACACCTATGTTTTTCCTAATGGGCACAAACAAAAGTATAGGATGGTCAAGATTAAAATTAAATCCCTGTCTTTTAGGCCAAAATTATGTTTACAGGTAATCCATGTGAGAATTCTTCTGGTTACAAACTCAACTTCATAAGATCTGATAGTGCATTAAAAAAAAAAAATGCCTATCATGACTTTCAGGTTGGGAGAACAATGGCAGTTGTCTGATGCTGAATTTTTCCCATACCAATATTGCACCAAAAATATTTATTATTATTATTATTATTTTTATTTATGATAGTCACAGAGAGAGAGAGAGAGAGGCAGAGATTCAGGCAGAGGGAGAAGCAGGCTCCATGCAGGGAGCCTGACGTGGGACTCGATCCCAGGTCTCCAGGATCATGCCCTGGACCAAAGGTGGCGCTAAACTGCTGAGCCACCCAGGCTACCTCAAAAAAATTATTAATAACAAGAGAAAATCAAACCACACATGACCCTTGTAGAGACAGAGACACCACTAGTAGAGACAGAGAACATGGACTCACGTGCACACACCCCTTCAAATTATGTGTGAGTAGAAAGGTTCTAACAATGGGATGCTTGGGTGGGCTCAGGGGTTTAGCACCGCCTTCAGCCCAGGTTGTGATCCTGGAGGCCCAGGATCAAGTCCCACGTAGGGCTCCCTGCATGGAGCCTGCTTCTCCCTCTGTCTGTGTCTCTGCCTCTCTCTCTCTCTTTGTGTCTCTCATGAATAAATAAATAAAATCTTAAAAAAAAAAAAAAAAAAAAAAACGATATTACTGCACTGACTGCCTATAAATGCAACATAACCAGTTGTGGAAAGCAGGGGAGAAGCATCCCAAGAGATCCCATGAAGAAAACTAATAATTGCAAAACTCTTAGATGAAGAACAGACAAATAATTTTCAGAAAAAGATAGTTCATCAGTAATTCAAAATACATAACAGAGGTCAAACTTGGTAGCTCATTTGCAGGACATGAAAGTGTGTGGGCCTGGAAGTGGCAGTCTTGGAGAATAATTCCTGGGGGAAAATCATATAGAGAGAAAATGGCTGGTAGGACTTAGAAATGAGGACATAAAGAGAAGGAAGGAAACTGGGGGTCGGGAGGATAAAGAATCCTACAGAAACAAAGGTGAAATAAGACAGACCAGTATTCCTACAGAGATATACACACTACTACTGGCAACAGCATGCTAAATGAGACTTCACAAAAGAGGGCACTACTGACAGAAGAGGGTATTTCTGAAATAGACACTGTGTTCAGGAAATGAATTAGAACAGAACTAAAGCAGACTACATCCATTCACAACTGTGAAGAAAAATCAGAAAACATAAAAGATTTTCTGCAGGTGAGACGTCTCCTCTACATAAACAGGAAGGAAGTTGAGAAAATAGTGTAACATAACACATGAAATTGCACTAAATATCCCTGAATAAACATGTGGAAATATTTTTTAAAAACCTACCTTGAATGAGAAATACAAAAACCTAAGACCACAATGGAAAAGAAGAAGGAGGAGGAGGAGGAGGAGAAATAAAATGAGAATTGATTGAACTCAGAAAAAAAAAACAAAAAACAGAAGATAATTTCAAAAAATTAATTACTGGATTACAAGATGCCCAAGAAAGAACATATTCAAATGAACACAAAATACAAGGTGCTGAGAAAAAACTTAGGGAAAAAAAAAGAGAAATAAGATGACATCATGAAAGAAGCAAAATGGGCCCAAGAAAGTAGAATAAAAAAATGAAAGTAGAAAATAGGCAGGACAGTCCAACACAGTAAATTTTCTTGGGGGAAAAATATACTAGAGTAAATCACTGTTTTAAAATATAAGTTAAAAAAAAATGTTCCAAAAATAAAAGAAGACCAGAATCTATATACATTGAAAGGACTGGCCAGTAACTAAGGAAATCTGACCCAGAGCAATCGACCCAGAGATACATATTGGTAAAACTATTAGAGTTTATTTTTTAAAGATTTTATTTATTTATTAATTAATTAATTAATTTATTTATTCATTCATTCATATGAGAGAGAGAGAGAGAGAGAGGCAGAGAGAGAAGCAGGCTCCATGCAGGGGGCCCTATATGGAACTTGACCCTGGAACTCCAGGATCACACCCTGGGCCACAGGCAGATGCTTAACCACTGAGCCACCTAGGCATCCCAAAACTATTAGATTTTAAAGACAAAGAAAAGTAATCTAACAAAAAAGTGAAATAACTAACCAAGGCCAAAGGATAAACCAGCAACAGACTTCTTGGAAACATACAGATCAAGGCTGCAGTGAATTTTCAAGAAAGGTAAAGAGAAAATGTGAACTAAGAATATTATACCCTGCTAAATTGTCCTTCAAATAGTTTTTAACATGCCAGACTCAGTAAGTACTTTATGTTGTGACTCTCTAAAGGCATCTACTGTATGTTGAGCTACATCTTGCCAAAGACAATTTGAAAAGCTTTGGCTAAAGGACTGCATGTAAGCATTTCATCTGTAAAACTAAGACTATGATGAGGGTGGAGTCATGCATAGAAGAATAATATATACATGTTACTTGTTCTGACAAATAGAAAAAAATTCACCTGAAATACAAAAGGATAAGAAAGAGAAAAAGGGGAGAGTAGAATAAGATCCAGGTAATAGATAAAAGTCATTTAACATAATACATAATAATAGGTTAGATAAAGGGGAAGAAAAGGCATTATAAGAAGAGTTAATATAAAAATAGTCCCTAAAATAAAAATACAAGCATTCCTAAATACCAAAACTAGATTTAAAAGCAAAAGGTATACTCCAAATAATGATACACAGTAAATATGAATGCTATACACTATAATTCAACATAAAATGATGGACTTGAGACAAGTCATATCAACAGTCATATCAACAAATGTGAAAGTTAATTCATCTGTTAAAAGAAATAGAATGTTTACATTCACTCACAAAGTGAAACCCAGCTCCATGCTGATGGTGAATATGGGACATACTTAAAATACGGTGATTCCAAAAGGCTAATAATAAAGGGATAGATAAAGATTTAGTAAGCAAATGAAAACAGTAAGAATGTATGTGTTGCAATCCTTATATCAGACAAAGTAAAATTAGCCAAAAAGGATGAGAAGAGTCAAATAAGGATACTTCATAATGTTAAAAGCTACATTCCACAATGAAGATATAACAGATAGATACTAAAAAGTATCTATATGCCAAGTAATAAATGCAACCATGCATGGAAAAAAAATAGAAGATGCAAGAGAAAGATATAGAAATGCTAATAATAGGGAATTTAATAACTGTTTTCAGTCTAAGTGAGGACAAGTAGACAAAAATTAAGATATTAAAAAACCTAAATTGTATAATTAGTAAGGTACATATATAATCACACCAATAATAGAGATGATCCTTCTTCCTAAGTGCACAGAGGCCACTTACAAAGATCACTTATAAATTATAGAACAAAGAAAATAACGGCAGGTTCTATAAAATAGAAGTGTCACAATTATTAACATAACTTAAACACCCTATTCAAAAACATTTCTTATAAAAATAACAAAAATAAATAAAGGCAAAGTATGAGGAAGTTAATAGTGAAGAAAAATGTCAAAATCAATGAAGTATGGAACATAACAACAATCGACCAAATTAATAATCTAAATTCTTGTTTTGTTTAAAAAATATAACCAAAAGACAAACCACTATTTTAAATACTAACTAAAGAAAGGACATATAGATAAAAGTAAAAAATGGCACAGGGTAAAGAATTCTATATTGGAAATACATCTATGCAAATAAATTTGAAAATCTAGAGAAAATTAGTCATTTATCTTAAGAATATAGTCTATTATTTAAAAAAAAGAATATAGTCTATTGAAACTATTTCCAGTTTGAGTAGACCAGTCTCCACAGAAAAAAATAGAAATAGTTTTCAAAGAAATAACATGATAAAGTATCAGGTCTAACTATTTTCACAAAGAAATCCCACCACATCTTTAGTGACCAGAGAGTCCCAAAACTACAGAAATTCTTTAGAAGCTCGAAAATGAAAGGGAACTTTCACACTATTGTTATGAAGTAAGCATTATAATATCTCAACTTGGTATACAAAGCAAAAGGAAGAAAATCGCCAAATGAAGTATGTGTTACAAATACAAAAATGGCTCATTATTGGAAAAATGTATTAATATAATTTGCCCTATTAATAGATTCAAAGAAAAAAACTTATGTTTATATATTTATCTTCAAAGATACACAAAATCCTTCAACACAATTTAATATCTGTTCTATAAAAACTCTTGACAAAAAACCAGAAAAGGATGGCTACTCCCTTAATATGACTAACACACACACACACGCACACACACACACACACACACAACTTTGTGACATGCAGAATATGCCTCTCTCCTCAAAGAAGTTCATGCCCTAATCCCCAGAATCTGTGCATGTGCTCCCTTACAGAGCAAAAAGTACTTTGCAAATATGACAAAATCAAGGATTTTAAGATGGGGAGATTACACTGGATTAGCCTGATGGGCCCAATGTATAAACAAGTTTCCTAAAAGTAAAAGACAGATGCAGGGAAGTGAGGGGCAGAGAAATCTCAGAAAAAAGATATGAAGACACTACATCTTCAACCAAAGAACTCAAGTAGTCTTTATAAACTAGAAAACGCAAGGAAACGGACTCTCTGCTAGAGCCTCCAGAATAAATGCAGCCTGCTGACAACTTGACTTTATCCCCATGAGATCCACTTCAGACCTCTGACCTCCAGAACTGGAAAATAATAAATGTGTTGTTTTAAGGCACTAAGTTTGTGGTAATTTGTTACAGGTATGATAGAAAAATTGATAAATGCCTCAATCCTAAAAATAAAAATCTTACTTAATGGGAAAATTCTAGAGACATTGTCAATGAGATTTGAGAAAGGTAAGAATATGCACTGTCTTCAAGACTAAGATTTTTCTGCATTCAGTACATTAAACTAGAGAAAACAAAGGCATGAGAATGAGAAAAGAATATAAAAAAACTATCTCTACTTGCTGATACCATGACATTATATGTGAAAAGCATCAAGATAAATGATAAAAATGACTTATTTAATAAAAGAATCCAGCCAGTTAACATACACACATCAATAGCATTTTGTATTAACCACTTACAGAATGTAATGGATGACAAAAACAACATCTAAAACACCACCAAAATTACAAAACTTAGGGAAACAAGAAGTGTTCAAGAGCCCTATAAATAAAACTATCAAACATCTCTAATAGACACATATATAGACTTGAAACAAACGAAAATATATCCCTTGTTTTTTGTTAGGATGTCTCAACACCAATGTATCAGTTCTTTCTAAATTAATTTACAAATTTTATTTGATCACAAAAATTCTCATGAGCTTATTTTATTGAGCTGGTCAAGTTGCTCATAAATTTTGTATGGAAGAGCTATGAAATATAGAAAAAGAACAGTTATGAAGAGGGACTAGCCCTATCAGAATTATATTGAATTAAATTATATTGGCAAAGTCTCTCTAATCAAAATAGTTGGGGACCAACTCATACATAGATAACTAAAAAAGAACAGAATCCCAACTACATATAGAAGGTTAATATATGACAAAGATGTTCTCTCAATTATAGGGTCAAAGAGATAGTCTTTTATAAATGGAAAAGGTACTGGAAAGACTTTTGGAAAAAGATAAAATTAGATCCATTCTCCACATCATACACAAGACCACAGTCTAAACTGATCCAAAATTCAAATGTAAATAATAAAATTATGTTTGTAGTAAGAGAAATCATGGCTGCATTTAACTTGGGCATCGAAAAGATATTCTAATCATGACTAAAATTCCAAATTCAATATATCCAACAACCTGACAATGTAAAAAATATTTAAACTTTTGCATAACAAAAATCACCATAAAAAAGTCAACACACAAACTGCCAACTGAGAGATAATATAAGAACATCCCTAACTATAAAAGTTCAAAATATGGCTAACATCCCTAATTACAACAATTTGAAAATAAAAGCAAAGATAAAAATTGTGTATAGAAATATAGGCAAGCAAGATAAACAGGTAAGTCACAAAAGGATCTACAAATGTGGCCCCTAAATATATGGGTAAATATTCAAATTCACACATAGTAAGAGAAATGCAAATTAAAATCCTATTTAAAATACCATTTCTCATATTTCAGTTTAGGAAAAAGTTCAAAAGCTTACCAATATACTCTCTTTGTACGTTTGTTGATGGTAATGCAAGATGGCACCATTCCCATAAAGCATTTGGCAATAACTAAACTTTTCCCAGCAATCATACTTCTAGGAATCTATCCTAAAAAATACCTCCAATGATATCAAAATATATGAGCAAAAGTTTATTCATTGAGGAATTATTTGTAAGTGCAAAATATGAGAAACCTAGATGTCTAAGCACAGGAATCTGTTCAAATAAGGTATGCTGTACACACTCAATGAAGTAGTATGCAATGGTTAAAAAAAAAGAGTGAGAAAGGTCTTGAATAATTGATAAGGAGTTTATAGAAAATAATATGTGAAAATACAAGAGAGATTATACAATATGCTACTCTTTTTGTAAAAAAATGAAAATGAGAAAACATAAAGAAATATAGGATAAACCAGAAAACAAGAACACTGATTATCTACCAAACATAGGAGACACAGGATAAAGATATAACAAGAGGGAGTAACTCTCCTCCCAGTAATTTTACATATACTTTTTATTTTAGAAATATTTTAATATTCAATATATTTTAAAAATACAATTAAATCAATACATATGAGAAGAGGAAAACAAAATCTAAAACTGAAAGTAAACTGAAAAGGAAAAACAGGGAAAAAAGTTTTCTGTTCTCATTCCTACCAACACAACAAAAGCAACAAAATATTCTCTACCACTTACAAAAACCAAATTATAAAAATAACATTTTATATGCAGGGTCAGCATTTGTTTATGCTTTAAAAGGGATAGGAATAGAACATTTCTTTCTGAATATACTCTGGTAGTAAAGATAAAATAACAAACAAAAGCAAACAATAAGATTTGAGCTTTAGTGATAGGATTCTTTTTAAAGTCAAAATTTATTACCTTTCAGGAACTCTTTTCAAAGGAACTCACAGAGTATTTAACCATAGTGGCCTAAGAATTTAAAATATATTTAACATGTACCAAATGATCATAGCTCTTAAAAGATTGCCCATGCCAAGCATTTCTATCAAAATAAAAGTAAAATCCGTTCACCTAAATTTTATTCACCAGAATAATAAATATAAATCACTTTTTTAATTCATATAAGTAGAATGCCTAGTCTACAACTCAGATTTCTTAACTCAGATGCACTTCTACTTCATCAACAAAAAAAGAAACAAAATAAAACAAAACCAAAAACTGAATAAAGAAGACCACTTTATTTCACTAAGTTAGGTATTATAAAGATTCAATAACAGCGTCATTGATATCTGGGGAAAAAAACAGGCTGTGGGAAAGCTATTTAAAAATGTAATAATGCAATCTCAGAGAAACGCCTATCAAAATAAAAGAGAAAAAAATAGGATATGCAATGAGATAATTAAAAACAAAAGATCTTTAAAACCCAATAGGCAAATCAATGATGAGGGAGCGCAGTAGCACCAAGAGGTAATACAACGGCCTGCCACACAGCAAATATAAGTGTGAAAGGAAAATTGCTTGGGGTGATCACCAAAAGTCAACCGTAATCAATGAGAGAACTAGTAAAGGACATTAATTAAACCTCTGTGGTGTCCTAAATTGTGAAAGTGACTTTCCAGCAAGGCATAAGCAGGAGCTTGCATAATGGAAGTTTCCTATCTTAAATGATATGACAACCAGCCATTGCCACAATCAAAACAAAGGGAACAAACTGCCACTTGTTCCTACAGTCTCAAAGAGACCACCAAAGAAAAGTGATGTAAAGATAGATATAAGTTTGTCATAAAAGGAATTCATTATTTAGGACAATTTTTACTGATTAAGAGAAATTTAAACTTTACCCTAGAAGTCAACAGACACAAAAATAACAATGTTTTCCTGAATGTATCAGATCCACAAAAAGGAAAAAAAAAAGAGCACTTTGCAGAGATGGATTTGAGACACTTTAGTAAAAATTCTGGGGGACTATGCCCACACAATTCATCAAGTTGGACAAAACTTAGACAACACTGTCAACAATGTGATCTCACAGATGTTAAGGGTAATGTTTCTGTTCATTGTCGTGTAAAGTAGAAAAATAGAAATGTTGACACTTGACACCCTATTTTCCTAATAATCTAAACATTTTATGATAGTATGTGAGTCATTTCATTATTCTTTGATTACTCAATGAAATAAATTGTATAAAATTCATGATATATATTTTTTAAAAGTTGTTTTAGTTCAACATGCTGCCTAGAACTCGGAAGAGAACATGGTGACTTCTGGTTTCCATTCCAGTGTCTCAGCAGCTTTAAAGGTGTCACTGCTGTCATCAAAATGAGAAAAACAGCTAAACGAACTGAAAATCAACAACTGTTCTTCAATTCATCAGAGAATTCAGTCGTGGGACAGATGGCTGTCCCAAGAAGTGGAGAGACAAACAGGTGGATATGGAGAATCATAACATAACGGAAGCACTGCAGAAGCAGAAAATGCGTGGAGCCACTAAAAGCCAGGAAAACTTAAGCTGTGACCAACAAAATTGCTGGAGGTTTCAGTGTAGATGAGCTTTACAGGCAAAAGTTTCAGGTGGGCCCAGTCCTACTAGAAATCCTATATTTTCATAGTTATACCTCTAGAAGTCTGACCAGGTTCTCACAATAAAGAAAAAATCTCATGCTCCCATCAAGGGGAGTGGAAAAGCAGCTATTCTGAAGTATATCCAGAGAATTTGTTTTGGAGGGGTCCACCCTCAAAGGAAACTATTTTACCAAAGTCTAACCAACTGAATTTACCAGAGCCTGACTGATCTAGGCACAGAAAACACCCAACTCTAGCCCCTCTATCATTCCTAAATGGGAAGGAAAAGCTTATGAAATGGGAAAAGCATTTTTAAAGGCCACATTTTAGGAGAACAGGTTCAATAAAGGATTGAGACCAATCATGGACTACAAAACATTTCTCCTCTCCCCAAAAATCAGCATAACATTACTGAGGCTCCAAATCAATAATAGAGAATTACAATAAAAAGAACATCACGTACCAGACCTTAATTAGGATGAATTTTTTAAGGAAACCCAAGAACAAAAAAGGAAAAAGGGGAAAAGATATAACAAGGATAGTAGAATAGAAGAAAATTTTAGTCTTTTACCCCTACAACTACAGTAAACACAACCTAATCCCAGACAAATAAATATAAAATCTCACTAAAAGCCTATTTATCTCAGTTCCTTTTACCCAGTACATCATGCCCAGCTTTCAACAAAAGAAAACAAGGCATACTAAAAGACAAAGCACACAGTTTGAAAAAGACAGAGCAAGGATCAGATTCAAATTCAGACATAGCAAAAATTTTGGCATTATCCTACTGGGAATTTAAAACAACTATGATTAATATGCTAAAGCTCTAAAATAAAAAAAATTACAATATGCAATCTCATATATAGATTATGAATAGAGAGATGGAAATTTTGTGAAAAAATCAAAAAGAAATGACAGAAGTTGAAAACACTAACACAGACATGAAGAATGACCTCTGATAGGCTTATCAATAAGCTTGACATAGACAAGGAAAGAATCACTAAGCTTGAAAAAAATGACAATAGAAAATTTCCCAAACTGAAATGTAAAAAACCAGATTCTCGAGAACTACAGGACAATTACAAATAATGTAATGCTCATGTACTAGGGATACCAGAAGTAAAAGAAAGAAGAGAGAAGAGAAGGAAAGTAAAGGAATAGAAAAAAAGAAGTGTTTTGGAGTAATTATGAGGGAGGAATTTTCAAAATTAATGACAGACAACCAACCAAAGATTCAGAAAGCTCAGGGTACACCAAGCACAGGATAAACTTTTTTTAAAAAGAGGGAAAAAAAAACCCTATACCACAGCATATAATATTTAAAACATAGAACATCGGGATCCCTGGGTAGCGCAGCTGTTTAGCGCCTGCCTTTGGCCCAGGGCGCGATCCTGGAGACCCGGGATCGAATCCCAAGTCAGGCTCCCGGTGCATGGAGCCTGCTTCTCCCTCTGCCTGTGTCTCTGCCTCTCTCTCTCTCTCTCTATCATAAATAAATAAAATTTTTTAAAAAAAGGTTAAAACATAGAAAATCAAAGACAAAGAGACTATCTTGAAAAAAAACTGGGGATGGGAAGTTGGAATGAGGTGAGGAAAAACACCTTAGCTGTAGAGGAGCAAGGATAAAAATTACATCAAATTTCTTCTTAAAAACTATTCAAGCAAAAAAGAGAGTAGAGTGTTGGAAGAAAAATTTCCACCAACCTAAATTCTGTATCCAGTGAAATTACCTTTCAAAAGTAGAGAAATAGACTTTCTAAAAAAAAAAAAAAAAATTAGGAAATTTGTCATCATTAGACCTGCCTTGAAAAAATATTAAAAGGAAGCTCTTCAGAGAGAAGAAAATGAGTCAGATATAAAACTTGGACTACATAAATAAAGGACTGTTGATGAAGGAATAATTGAAGGTAAAATATTTTATTTTTCTCAGTCATAAAAGATCTAATAGTTAATAATTTGTTCAAAATTATAATAACAATGTATTGGGTAATTATGGGTTATGGGTAAGTGAAATTAATGACAACAGTGTTATGGGAAAAAAACAGGTATGGGAAAAAAGGACTGGGAATATTCTGTTACAAGATACTTGCACTATGTGTGAAGTGATACAGTGTTATTTGAAAGTAGACTTGAATTAATTGTAAATTTACATTGCAAACTCTAGGGTGACCTTTGAAGAAGTTAAAGAAAAGAGGCTAAAATTGATATGCTAAGGGAGGAGACAAAATGGCACAATATAAAATGTTCAATTAAAATCAGAGATGAAAAACAAAGAAAGTCAAGATAGGAACAACGAACATAGCAATAAATAGTAAACAATAAATGTAATACATATTAATCCAATTATATAATCATTTTAAATGTCAATGATACAAATATAACCAATTAAAGGACAGAGAGTGGATAAATTAAATTAGAAGTATGTCAGTTTTACTGATCATTTTTGAGAAGTAGCTTTTGATTTCGGATATTTCTCTACTGATTTTATGTTTTCAGTTTTATTGATTTCAATTCTAATTTTTATTATTTTCATTTTGCCTACTTTGGATTTAATTTGCTTTTCTTTTTCTAGTTTTCTAAGGTAGCTTAGGTACAAAGATTTTTTTTGTTTATTAGAGAGAGAGAGAGAGCACATGCATAAGCATGAGCAGAGGGAGAGAAACTCAAGCAGACTCTGCATTGAGCACAGAACCTGTTGGTGGGCTTGATCTCACAACCCTGAGATCATGATTTGAGCTGAAATCAAGAGTTGGACACTCAACCAACTGAGCCACTCAGGCTCTCCATGGATGTTCTTTATCCGGTTGAAGAACTCCCTCTATATTCCTAGTTTGCTGAGAATTTTTATATGCATTGGTATTGGTCTTTGTCAAGTGCTTTTTCTGTGTCTATGGAGTTGATTGTATTATTTTACTCTAGTCTGTAGATATATTAGACTGCGTTAATTTATTTTTGAATGTTGAACCAGCTTTGCAATATATGGAATAAATCACATTTGGTTTTGATGTAGTATTTTTTTATGTATTGTTGGATATTATTTGCTAATATTTTTTGAGAATTTTTGCATATATGTATATAGATATTGGTCTTGGTTTTACTTTCTTATAATGTCTTCTCCTGGTTTTTGATAATAGGGTAATGCTGGCCTCACGGATGAATTGGGAAATGTGTACTCTATTTCCAAAATAAAGTATAGCAACTTAGTATTAGTTTTCTTCTTCACTTGTAGAATTCACAGTGGACCCATTGGGACCAGGTGCTTTCTGGTTTGGCAGGTTAGTAATGATTGATTCAATTTCTTTAATAGCTATACACCTATTCATATTAGAGATTTTTTTCTTCTGCAAGTTTTAGTAGGTTGTGTATTTCTTTTTTTTTTTTAAGATTTTATTTATTTATTCATGAGAGACACAGAGACAGAGAGAGGGGGCAGAGACACAGGCAGAGGGAGAAGCAGGCTCCATGCAGGGAGCCTGACGTGGGACTTGATCCCAGGTCTCCAGGATCACGCCCTGGGCTGAAGGCGGCACTAAACCGCTGAGCCATCCAGGCTGCCTGCAGGTTGTGTATTTCAAAGAATTGATCCATTCATCTAATTTATCAAATTTGTGAGCATAAATTTGTTCATAATATTCCTTTATTATCCTTTTAATGTCCATGAGGTCATTAGTGATGACCTCTCTTTCATTACTGATATTAGTATTTTGTGTCATCTTTCTTAAAAAAAATATTAGCCAATAATATCCATAAATAAAATGCATTTATGTTAGCAGCAAAAATATGAAATAACTAAGTATCAATCTAATAAAATATGTACAAGATCTACATGATAAAATGTACAAAACTCTGATGAAGAAATCAAAGATGTACATAAATGGAGAAATATTACAGGTACATGGAAAGGATTTCTTTGCAAATTGCTCCATACACTACAAACAATACAAATCAAAATCTTGGCAAATTATTTTGTAGATATTGAAAAAACTAACTCTAAAGTTTATATGGAAAAACAAAAAGACCCATAAGAGTCAATAAAATATTTAAAAAGAACAAATTCAGAGGACTGACACTACCCAACTTCAGGACTTACTATAAAGCTTCAGTATTTAATACATTTCTTTACTGGCAAATAGATAAATGGATCAATGGAATAAAAACAAGAGAGCCCAGAAATGGATCCACATATAGTCAAATAATCTTTGGCAAAGGAACAAAGGCAATTCAATAGAAAAAGAAGAGTCTTTTTAACAAATGGCACTAGAACAATTGAATTTTCATATACAAAAAAAAAAAAAAAAGAATTCAGACACCAACCTTATCCTGTCATAAAAACTAGACTGTATCATAGACCTAAATGAAAACTGTAAAACTATAAAACCACTAGAAAACAATATAGGAGGAAATCTAGTTGATCCTAGGTTTAGAGAATTTGTTGTTTTAGATGCATCACCAAAGAATAATCCATGAAAGAATTATTGATAAATTTTATTTCATTTAAATTTAAAAAAAAAAAGCTTCTTTGTGAAAGATGCTTTTGAGAGAATGAAAAGACAGGCCATCGATGAGAAAGAAATATTTTCAAAACATCTGATAAGGGACTGGTATCCAAAATACACAAAGAATTTATAAAACTCAACCATAAGAAAACAACAAAAAACAGGCAAGATCCCTGGACACCTCACCAAGGAAGATAAAC